>NC_052120.1:5075007-5096106 GCF_012273895.1 Zerene cesonia | reverse complement strand
CATTTTGACTTTCACCACCTTTCATCCTCCGTATTACTTACAGTAAAATATACAACGCGAATTCCTCTAAATACTAGTAAAAAGGAATGTAATTGTGAGCAATAGAAAGAAACACAAGACAAATTCTATTAATTTGCGATAAAAAGATATGTAAACAAGAACATTTTTAGTGAAGTCACTTGTGATGAATTAAAATATACCATAATACATAAATAAAAATATTATTTTACTGTTAAACTTAATATTATGAACGAGTTTCGATCGTAACTTCGTGTTATAGAACAACTTTAAACGGTCAACGCCCTACAGTAGATCTATGTTGAGATAATTGTTTCAACCGCAATATGTCTATGTACACAAAAATGGTCAAGAGGACGGTTTTTGAAAGCCACGGTCCAACCGGTCAAGTTTCAGGTTTGCTGTGTAAGCTAAGACAATGTTACAAAGTATTTTTTGTGTGACCTCGCTCGCAAACCCTATAATGTCAACGATTACAAATACTATTATGTTTCCTTTAGTCTAGTTCACAAAAATTGGGTCACGTTGTTATAAGTATTAATATTATGTTAGTATGGTATGTCTAATTTCCCTCGTCCGGTTAATAAAATAAGAATAAGTGTTAAAACGTTTTAAGATATAAGACGTATAAATTGTTTGAAAACGGACACGTATCTTATCTAGAGCGTTATTTGTATAATGCAGATTTCAAAAATTAAGTCGCTTAAAGCTGAAAACGGTTAATAATCATAAATTATTAAAAATGTATGTTGTCCATCTGATATTTCAATTAGCACTTTTATTTTTCACGTGTTTGTAACCAGTTGTTAAGTGAAGCTCTTAATTTAAACGAGCGTATAAAAATAAAAAATAAAACCTCTATTCAAAACATATAACTTACATTTCAATATAAAACTTATTTTACGTAATGACAGCCTATACTAGGTTTTATATTATTACTAAATGATAAGATAATTCCAAAATAAACAAAAATTACGCGTTTAATACCTATTAGTTATTTTTGACATGCACGTGCACGTTTTTTTAACATGCATGTGTATATAATATATATTCTATTGTGTTACATTTAAATCGTTTTTCACATGTTCAGGAACATGATCTAATAATATAAGTTGTAATAAAAACTCATTACCGCACAAACGAAGTTTGTCGCAAGAGCGACAGTAATTGGCTATTATTTACTCCTGAGAACGTTTATCTGGCCGATTTTAATCACTTAACCTTTAAGCATGTTTTTATGTTATTTTACGGTGCAACTACGCACCTCGTAATGTCGTTACGCTTTATTTTTAAATCATGTTTAAAGTTTGGATTAATTCTAGTTAATTTAACCATTTAATCAATTTACGCTTTACACTTGAAGGCATTCTTTCGCATATATTTTAATTAAGGGCTGTTTAAGATAAACTATTGATATATCAGGGATCTAGAAGTCTGATCAGCGTCTACTTATAAATCTTTATCTAGTTTATATGGTCAGAGAAAGATTAAAATTATTAATTTTTCAATCGCTACACTAAGTTCAGCCTTTGAAGTAAATTAATAAGTGTCTAGATATACTTATACATCTACGGTTATTTTAATGCATACACTGGAACAATTGTCAGTTATAAAGGAACAACATCAAATAAGTTTTTCTATATCTTCATACTACAAATCTCACCTCCTCGTAATCAAGCCTTGCAGTCAGCGTGAAAACGCCTGTTTGTGGGTTTAACGAGAAGATATCATTGGCCCAGTCAGAAATCACGGTGTACGTGAGCTGAGCATTGGGCCCCGAGTCGAGGTCGTCGGCCGCCACAGTGCCTACCACAGAGCCGCGCGCCGCGTTCTCGGCTATGTCGAAGGAGTAAGCGCTTTCCTTGAAAACTGGCGGATTGTCATTCGTATCTGTGACCTAGAAAAGGAAATGTTAATGTTAGTTTAAATTACGTACGTTAATTAAGTTGTTAAGGTTGTTTATCTTTTGCAAAGGATGTCGGATAGACTTATATTGTAAGGAGGAAAAATTTGTGTTTGTGTATGTATGTTTGGAATGTTTTCGCACAAACTGCTAGACGGATTTCAAAAATTATTGCACCCTTAGCAAACTGTATCTTTACCGAGTGATATATTCTATATAATTTATGTACGACGGGTGAAGCCGGTGCAAAGAGATAGTAGGTATTAAGGTATATAATCAAATAACAGTCATTGTTTAAAACAATTGTACGCATTAGATGTTAATTACTATAAAAATATCACTATGCAATGTTTGCACACTTTACAAAAGTAGTCCGTTAGTTTATTGGTTTCACCAAAATATTTTGCAATTATAGCCTATTTTATATTAAATCATTTCAAAACATTAAATGTGTTTAAAAATGGTCAGAAAGATGGTTTTTGAGAACAAAGAATAACTGAAAGTCAAGTTTTACCTGAATTACTACTGTGACATCTGTGAACTGCATTCCGTCGTCAGCGCGTATGACCACTTCATATTCCGGAATTGTTTCTCTGTCCAATGGCTCCTTGAGGGTCAATTCCCCAGTGTGCCTATGTAGTAAGAATGGTGTAGCCTCTTCTGATTGTATACTGTACGTGATGGTTCCTATAGTGTCTGGATCTTCCGCCGTAATGGACGCAATGAGCTGGCCGGGCGCGAGATCCTCTGAAGCTGTGTAAGCTGGAGGTATGTTCTTGAACTCGGGAGGACTGTCATTCTTGTCCAAAATAACGACCTCAACCTATAAATCAAAGAAAAAAAGTATGATATTGATTTTCCCTGTTTATTATTTTACTGTCATATTTTACACAATTATTGTTTAGACACGAATTTAGAAAACAAATTAGTAAATTAAAATTTTACATTAAATTGTAATTAATTAACATTTATATCCTTAAGTCACGCAAAAACAAAGAACCTGCTAATGTGGTAGAGCCCATACTTAAATTCCCATTTATTTAGTTTAACAAAACAATACCGTACCTCGATGAGGTATGTTTTATTTATTACGTTTGCAGAAAATCGTTCGGTTTAACACAGTACAAGAACACGAAGCAAATTGATAATTCTAAAAATGCAGCATTCGAGCTGTTCCATTTACAAATGTGTAACTTGAACTTCTGACACAATGATAAATAGGATTCATTTCGATATTTTAAACATGTACATAAAAATAAGTCATAATACCTACAGTATGCATACAATCAATTAATTTCGTTAACACGAAATGAACCTCTTAAATAAATATAAATTTAGAAATTAAAAACTTTTGAACGGATTTTAAACGCAATTTAATTGATTTAACTCGCGTAAAATCAAACACAAGAAAATACTAAGCATAAATTTAAGGTTGTTTAATTTTGGATTCTTAATGTTTAAAATAATATATATGCTACTATGTTAAATATGCATGTTATAAATAACAATTAATAACATCACAATTGACACGATATCGACTTACTTTTTTCGTTGACCCCGTAGACGGAATACTTGTTTGATGAGATGTTTTAGATAAGATTTATTATGTTAGACCCGAGCTTTACAAATGCAGCCGTTGGACGTTTACAAAAAGCCATTCGAACAAAACTCGACAAGTCAACAAAGGTACAGGGAAGTAGGTCTTAAGGTACGATCACATCTGACGGCATCGACTCGTCTTTCACATTTGAAAAAAGGTCTGTTTTGTAGAGAACAACTATCATTACTATTTAAGCATCGATATATTTTGTAATTTTTTACAACACAGATAATTATTTCTTTTTTTTTATGTAAAACATACTATACTCGCAGATGTTGTAGGATATAGAATATTTTAGCAATACTCAAACAATATCTTGTGGCAATTTAACTAAGATTACTGAGCCCATTCTCGTGAAACTAATTGCCAACCAACTATTGACAAATGTAGTATCAGCCTTAAACTACCTTAGTTTCATTATCTGTACTGTGAAGCATCAAGAATTCGGAGCACAATGATTGGACCCGTCATAGATAAGAAGACGCCGAGTGTACGAGTACATATTTCTCCAGCGAGAGATGCTGCGCATTTGTTGAGATGACTCAATCTTTTCTTTGTATGTGCAAGAGCACGCTCTCAAGGAGCATGTATAGAACACATTTTGAAACGCCCACAAGATTTTACGTAAGAGAAGCAGCAATTAACGCCCTTTGTACGATCCTATCTGTCAAGTAAATAAATTGAAATGTGTTAATAAAATTTATTGCTTAGAAAATACAGGCGCCTACGAAATGTTTGAGTTTATTGCTAGCAGTTTCTGTTTTATTAGGATCGCATTGATACATAGTTGGTATAAGTCGTCGAGGCTACGTTATAGCAAATTGCGAACTAATTATATACTGTCACGCTATTAAGCCTTTTTATAGACATCTTATTGTACATTTTGGAATTAAATCCCACAAGCTGTTTAAGTATAAAGTACAAAATCAAAAGATTAATTATGGAACTCTTATGCATAGTTCGGGTCGGACCCCCTAGAGTTTGTGTTTGAAGTAATCGATTAAGGTAAGAGAAATGACAGAATGTAGTATCGACGATTAATCAAGTTTTGATAATTGATAGTGGTACGCTACTAGATTAATAAGAAACATCGGATACATGTTGTAGTCTGTTGAATAATGATGATATGCAGCAAATGTTATGCGATCGGAAATCTTGTTTGTTTTAAATTTTATCCTTAATGATCAAAAATTCTTACTTCGTGTGGTGAAACTAAAAGAAAAAAATATATGTTTGATTTCTCTTCGTATTATTCGTCAATTTGGGAAATATTGTTAAAGGAAAGCAATACGTTATTAAAATTATTGGCAAAATAATAATGTTTACTGACAATTGACATATTACATCGATTAATTTTAAAATAAACGCAGAAAAAAAGGTCGACCCACGCTTAAGCGTTTCGATTATGACAATTATTTTACATGCTTTTTGCACCATTTATTAAACATCGACACCTAATAATTATATAGCTATCTACTCAATTTGATTATTGTAAATTGTACCGATACATTTTTGTAATAAATTATAACTATTGCCTTGTAAGTAAAATGTACTTTTGATATTCTGCTACACTTGTGTAAAGGTATCTTTATATACATATTTTGTATTATTATATTGTATTAACAAGCAATTGATTAATCTTAAATGAAAATAACATCTTGTTGTACTGAAAATAGTAGCTAGTTAAGTAAGTTAAGTAGCTAGTTAGTAGCTATTTAATTTTACCAATTATTAAATTCAATTTAAAATATTGTCACATACACAAGAGTGACATTAATCTGAAAAATGACCTTCCAATTTTGTCTTGTGACCAAGCCAGCTTAAATACACGGACATCAATCATTCTACTCATTTGCTTCAAAAATTTCGACGTTACTTCTTTTATTGCTTTACTCCATTTTATTACACCTAATTTCATCCCATCACAATGGTGTAAGCCTTTATTTTGCTACTATGGTGATCGTGATGCAATTTATCATTTTTGGTACAGGTCATTTTAATCCTATTTTTTTTATTTTTGGGACGTATTAAAGCTGATCGAATGAACGAACCTTAGTCCGCAGTGATTACTGAATAAGCAAGAGAAAATAATAACATATTTTGTGCTATATTAAGAAATCAAAAGAGAATATTTTTATTGTATTTGCTCAGACTGAAAAGTCAATTCTCAAAAATATACCATCTTTCAATTAATGCAACGTATCGACAATATTTTGTCGAGCCAAGCAACGTAAAACCCAATAAATCACGAACGTTTCGAATGCTTCTGTTTTATGATATATCAAGAAAGGGTGGGTTATAAATATTCTGTGAATGCGGTCGGATATGGTTGCATCGTTTAGGGTTAGACTCTGTGTTTAGATCGCTTCGTGACCGTGGAATGGCCACGTCTGCACCGCTATCCCCCCGGGACTGCGCAATTATGTTACATGTCAGAGATTACAACTCCCAAGATATAGCAATATCATATTTCAGCTTTTAGTCATGTTTCAAAAATAAAAGAAGCGTTCTGTTCATCTTGTACCATGTGACATAACTATGAAACAACAACGCGGTCAACGTTCGCTCAAGTATAATAATATGTACCAATAATGTTTGCAGTGATTAATTGTATTCATATCGTAAATAAGCTCAGTGAGTCTAGTAAACGTGATATTGTGTGCAAAACAAAACACCGCTAGACAAAAAAGTCCACACAAATTGTGCATTACGTACCCAAAGGCGCGTCTACGTGAGCGCGATTCGTAATGTGCGGCCGCGCAGTCCGCCCACATTGGCTATCGGCTGCAAATATATGTAAAATATGCACAAAAGTATCCAGGATAAAGTGCATCGATAAGAGGCGACGCAATTTGCATCGCCCTAAGCGCATCGATCGATAATAAATTCGACCCTGTGTTTACCAAAATATCGTATAACGTTTTTCCGAGACATTACATCGCATTACTCTAATATAATAACAGTACAGGTTCATATTATTAAATAATAAAAATGCGACAAAATAATACAGCAACCAAAATGTAACTTAATAAAAATGTAGAATTCAATGGTTCTCCATCGTGGAGAGGGGGTTAAAAAGGTAAAGCCAATCTCAACTGCTAATTCTTCTTGTAATCCTTTTAGCAATTCCTGTGGAAGTTATATATTCAATGCACATTATTTATTTTCATTTCAAAATATTAGAAGAGTGCTAATTTGGAACTTGACCTCCTACCAATCAAGGCAAAAAGCATATTTTGCGTATTTTTTGGATTTGGTTTCTCTTGAACATTTAAAGTTATATTAAAATTAAAAAAAAAAACAGATTTCCTGGTCTATCTCATTAAAGTTGCTAACATACATACATTCATTTGTCCCAAAATGATATGATTAAATTTCGTTTAAAACGCTGGAAATTATTCAGTTCCAACACAATCAAACATTTAACTTAATTTCACTTTATAAATTGTCCTCTTGTGCGATATGATTTTGCACATAATGATATGCATTAGTAAGCATGCAAGTATCGCAGCTTGAGGGCAGACACGCAAACATCCTCCATTTCTCCTAAATTCCCGTCCCCAGGGCGCTATTGGCTTATTATTCCCAGATCGATAGTATAATTTTATAATAACTATGTGTAGGTATCTCACATACCTCTAAAAGTTTCAATATTTTACGAAACATTCTCTTTTACTATTTGCATTACATAACATAAATAGCTCAAACACTTGATCACGCTACTGTTATTCAACTTTAAAGTAATAACAGCAGTTTGTATTTGTAATGTCCGTTAGAGGAAAGGCAAGCAACTGTCAGATAATTTTGCCTCAAACAATATTCACGGCCTTCCAGAAAATAAATGAAGTACACGAACGAAAATCACGAGTTCTGAATTTTTCAATGTCGCTCTCGGATCGAGATCTGCGCAGCGGCGAGCACAAAGCAGCTAACGATTAACGAACTCAAACCAAAGAGTATCTTACTTTGTTTTAGTTGTCGATTATTTGTCTGTGGCGAACGCAAATAAAACAACGATTGGCTCGTCATTTATATATATCAATGAATGAGATGATATACCTAAACAATAAGAGATATAGTAGGTAGTAGTTAGGAATGTACATTGTACTGGCTGCAAATGATTTTCCTGCAATTAAGAATTTAGACTTGTCTGTAACTTCATACGATATTCGTAAGCAAGCGTAATTGAACATTCCGATTATCCGTATCTATAATTCCATGACAGCGGTATGCATCATCTTATTTTATTTATCTAGAGGGATCGATTGTATGGACAGAAACATCGAGTCATTGCTATGGAAACAATGGCAATGGCAACAAAAGAATTACAATGTGCTGCCAAAACGGTACAATCACAACTCGCAGGTGGTTCTAGGTTGATCGGTGGGCGATACACCGTTCAGATAATGACGGACGGACTCTCGCGATGTCGCAACCGCTTTCGGTCGCCGATTTCGGTCTGCCCGTCGGTCATCTCTAACGATGGAGCGATAATTAACATCGGACGTCGGCATTATTTACGCCCGTAGCATCCTGCCGACCTGCCTTCGACTCGGTCACGACTTTTTTCCATGTTGAGCGAGACTATTGTTGCTTTACTTATTCATGACTAGAATAGAAACACAAAAGCTTATGGTTTATCACTTCGTTTGTATAAAAGCATTTTCTAGTTCTGTTTAAGTGAGTATCGATGTTGAAAAGCAGGCTTGAGCTATGTATTGATTAAAACAATATTGATACCAAATTAATTTCGCACTTCATCGTCTACGGCTCAGTAGATTTATTTATACAGCAAAAATCAATTATTTACCCTAATTGTAAGAAAGAAGTGAAAGTCCGATTTGAAAATTATATAGATAAATAGTTTATAAGTTCTATAAAATAGAAAGGTTTAGAAAAAGGAACAATATTATTAAAAATACTAGTAAATACCAATTACATTTATGCTAAAAAAAACAAATATGTACTGCCATGGAATTATAATTAATACCTCCAAATACCAGGTTTACCGGTATTGTGACACCACTAAATACCGTTTATCTAAATGCTAACTAGTTGGTTATAATTACTCATTTTGACGTAAGTTTTGCCTTTGTTAAGGCGGGGACTTATGATTTAAGATCAATCTTATCGAATGAATTTGGCGCCAGTTAATTAAATGCTTCGAATAAAACAAACATAAGGATATTCTAAATAAAATTATGTTTCTAATATTAATAATAATGAAGTACCATTTACAATCACAATTTTTACTATAGCTATAGGTTCCTTTTATTGATAAAAACATCAAAAGCATGAAGACTTTATCAGTGAATAAAATGCATCTGAGAAAGTCCCCAGCTTCGAAAGGCAGACTGTTTTAATTTACATTCTTGATTATCAAGCTTACCCAAACCTCATTAATATTAGGTAAATCTTGACAGCTTGTAATGGACAACCACGAGCGAAAAAAAATGTTATCGGTCAACAATGCGAGCCCATTAGTTTTAAAAGGTATTTCTTATTAAATCAAGCCTTATCTAACATATTTGTCTCTTTGAAAAATTATTTTTGCCCGATTTCCTTGACATTAATGCTTAAAACATTAACCATTAATGAAACATAAATTATAACGTTAAAATAAAACTGTCAGTTATAAATACCACTTAATTGTGTTAATTTTGATATTAATTAGTTCTATGAATAATAGTGTTCTAATTTAATTTTTTTTGAGCTACTCATTTTTTTTCCATCGTGTTCAAAAAAGTATGAACGCATGCCATTAATGTATTTTGCTATCAAACGTATCTTCATTTTGTTTCAAAGAAAATAATTTTTCGAAATCAAAATAAGTTAGCAAACTTCATATACATAATTAAATCTAGGTATTTAAAATTCCAACCCGCACTTATTATAAACTGTTTTAAAAGCTGAACCCTCATATGACACCTATATACCTGCAGTAGGCACAAATATTAATAATAGGCTGTTCATGATGATAATGATGATTCAAAATTTATAATGGCAAACATGAACATTTTCTCAAAAAACTTACAATATAAGAAGGTATATAATTTATGAGTTCCATTATTTTCCATGCCAGCAAAATACTTAAAATTTCGTCTTGTTATTGGAACGTGGCTGATATCAAAAATTCCTCTTTAAAATAAACATATGTAAGGTAAATTGCGGTTCAAGCTTTTATGAGCTGTTAAACTTTTATGAACTCAAAATGTTTTGTTGTTCAATAATGTTACGTTATTAGTACAAGAGTAAGTTGATTAGGAACAATCCAAATTGTGCCTTAATCATTATTCTTTCTTAAAAAAACATGTGCAATTATGTATGAAATATATCATACATTTTTTATGAACTACATTCTAGGCAACATTAATATTACGATCGCACCAACAATTCAAGTTTTAAGTAAGATATTTATATCACAATATTAAATAATATATCACTACATACAATACATTATAAACATGAATTAATTAACCTCTCTCATTCTCACATTATGTGAATAAAACGTTTTATTTTGATGTGTTGTAAATCACAAATACAGGTTTCACATATGCAGCTATAAAAGCAGGAGCTAGTCAACTAAAAATAAAGAACATTAAGTGTTTTTTTCCATATTACGGTTTCATTAAAATTCTCTTAGAATGTTATCAAGGGCTTAAAGCACACAATGGGAGCAAGATCCTTGTCTGCCGATGCGAACCCACGACGCTTGCCCCCTTCGATTCCCGTACGATGGAATACAGAGTAACAAGATCTCTTACATAACAATATGTTACATATTCTTATATTGTTATGGCTGTAATTTGTTAACTATTTATTTCTTATTCTTCGTATGTTCTTCTTGTATTGATTCCCACGTATCATAAATTCTGGTGTTTTGTTTTTAATCAATAACAATTCAACCATTAAGTTTAAAATGAAAATTTTGCAATTTGGTTTTACTAAAACGATATGTTTAAAACTTTAATCTTGATTTATAATTAGAACAATCTCAATAAATAGTGATTATCGCAATTTACATAGATACTATTTTATATATAAAGTCTATCATAATTTGCATCTTATAACCTTCATGTTGAAATTTGTGACGTCGCATTATCACATATCTAAAAATATTTAATTCTTAATATCAAAACAAGGCTTATGATCGATAGTTTTTTTAAATTGTTTTGATGAGTCGAGCCAGAAAATGAGAATATTTGCATCTTAATTTGAAAATACACTTTTAAAATATGTGCTTCTAAACCTACTTATCACTTTCTTCAAAATAAACTAAACTATAAACAGATCAAAAAAATCTTATACTTTATATATACATGCAAAATTTCTTTTATGATCAATTGAAATTCCTGAATATTCAATATTAATTTATTATATAAATGATATCTACAAGCTTCACTTAAATTTGAACAGCGGATAAACATAAAAACAAAACTTGTCCCTTCCTCTGATAAACTGAATAATGGCTTAGTCACTGAGGCTTGCGTGATATTATGCGTTACTTGTTTAACAACTACACCAATCCCCCAGTACAATTGAAATCTTTATTGCCCTATTCGAATAGTCTGTGCAGGACTTAATTCCTCGTATCGTATTACCTGAGGGCTAAGCCGGTTCATTAAGGATCGTTCAATCATCTTTTAAAGGAAGGCAAAGAATTTGCTAATACTTTTTTTATTTTTGTCTGGTACATTTTCGTGTACGATGCGCTTAATTGAATGTGATGAGCTATAGAAAAATGCATATGTATAGTGGTTATATAATACAAAGTAGTAGTATTAAACATACGAACCGTACGGTCACATAACCTACTGTGAATGGATCTTCAAGAACGATCATTTGTATCAGTTAATTTATTAAACGAATCAATGATCATTTGTATCAGTTAATTAATTTAACGAATTAAATTTAAACATCCAACAATTTATTCAACCTTTCCATAACACCTAAACTATCAGTGTAAGTGTGATCAACGATTCATTCTCACTCTTAGCATTTTATGGGACACAGAAGTATCTGCAAGACATTATTAACGCAAAGTTGCATTTTCACAAGACTTTAATGTTACCTTTTACTGATATGTTGCTGATCATACAATGAAATCCAGAAATATATGCTCCGTATCGCAATAAACATACCACCCGATTACCCAAGAAGATATTAATTCCAATATACAACACGATATCTCTACTAAGCGTGAAAAACGTATGTATAATGTAAAAATAACCCACAACCAAGTGAATTGCAACCTATACCGTTTATTTGAAGACTTCATTTAAACTTGTATTTATCTACAATCCATTTTCACTTTAAGATAAGCTCTTAGTTACACAGCTAAAGTAGATAGACAATTTACAAGTAATGTGAGAATTCTGACCTTAAGTTTCTTCTCATTTCGCATGTTGCATCTAAAGGAATATAAGAATGTAATGTGTTAGTCTCTATAAATACCAGCCGAGCGCAGTTCTGCATTATTTCTGTTATTTTATGATGTTTGACTTTTTATTTTAATTCTACGGCTATGTAAATTCAGAAGTAAGGAGGTGTCGTTACAACGCTGCATAACTATACGCTTCATAATGAACCTGTTATTGGACTTGAATAATATATTTTTTTTGTAACGGAAACACGATATTAAATTATTACTGTATATAATTGCATATGTGTGTGAGATAATAATAATATATTTCTATTTGACAAATATTGTCACACAAACAAAGAGAAAATCTTTATTATTCTAAATTTCTTCAAGAAGGTTCCCAAGAATTCCAGGTTTAAACGACCAAAATTTAGTTATCTTTCATTTTCGTCTAAAACCATTAAAAGGCAATAAGGAAATTAAAATGTCATGTAATGTTTTCCCAAAATTTTGTTAAAAAACATTTATTTGTTGGGGACATAAAAAATAACATAACTTGAAATACACGGCAGTTGATTACTATCTCATAACTTTAACGGCGTGAAACATATGCAACTAACAGTGTTTGAAGAAACTTAGTACAGGAAAGGTTACTGTAGAGTAAAAGTGTTATATGCTAATTCTTCATCAGCAGATTTCAATAAAGGAGGAAATTTACAGTTTTTCATCAGCCGGGCAACCGATTTTGATCATTCTTTTTTATATTCGAAAGCCTACCGTATGGTCATATTTATTTTTGGGTCTAAATTTTGACAATTTGAAGGCAGTTTAGTTCTTTGCTATATTATTGTAGCTATGTATATTTTCGTTTAAGCCTGTTAGTATGCAATGAAGTTGATGGTAATGAATGAAAAAATATCCACAGGCCGTAAAACATTTCCACAAAAGTATTTTTCCATTTAAATTTAATTGCCACCATACTTGCGAGTTATAACCACGCCCAGCAGGGACGTCCTGTGGACAAAATGCTTATAACGGTGCTGATTTAAATACAGAGCCATCAGAGGCAAATCGTACAAGAAAGTATTAAAAAAAGTTAATACTTGAAATCCAAGACGCGTATGATACCGCTATTCTGTGCCGTGTAAATTTTCAGATCATTAACGGACTATCGCGTCGCTATCGCTAAGTGTTAGTTTATATAATTACAGAGGCGTCCCCTTGGGCCGTCCTTGGGTTTCTCTCTAATGGCGATGGCTCAAACTGTGCCACTTGTGACGGGAACATGGGTTCATTAGCGCTATCACACCAGCCAACCTACTTGGTTCCGTAACGTTGTAAGTGTCTATTATCTTAGAAGCTTTTAGCTCGGAGATTTCTGTTCAGATGTGTACATTTCAAGTTGACAGCCGGTATCGAGGGCGCTCTTAAAATAGAACCTTTATTTGTTTGCGTAGATAAAAAATAATTATCAGTTGAGGGCTGTGCAGCATGCACTAGATTTAATCAAGGATTACTTTTATTTATGTCAAATGTTCTTATAATAGAGTAATGAATCATGAGTCAATGTAGCATGCAATTTTAAACTATGTATTTGAGAGTGAAAATCAGTATATAGGAATATCAACAAAATATCTCATTTTTTTGGTTAGGTAATTAACGCATGAGGCTAGATATTGAACGAGTTTATTTAATGTATCAATGGGTTAAAATATGTTAAACCAAACATTATAACAAAACTATTTTACATTTTCAATTGAGTTCATTGAATAGCTATTGTAACTAAAATAATTGTATGTGGTAGTCGAGCACGCTTCGGCACGAATTGGGCCAGCTCTCACCGGGGAAGTACCACACCCCCACAGAAGACCGGCGTGAAATAGCATTGTGCTGTGTTTCGTTCGGTGAGCCGGAGGCCCATATCCTTTTCCTTACCCTTCCCAGCCCTTTCCTGTATTCCTTTCGCCAATCCTTTCTTAATCCCTTCCCAATTTAAAGTCGGCAATACATTTGTAGAGGAGTAAGGTCTGCAATGGACCTTACGCCTCTCCAAATGTTCATGGGCAGTGGCAGCGCTTACCATCTATACATATGAACATACATTAAAAAAAATTATAAGAATATTTCTTCAATTCTTCGAATGTAACTCAAATGAAATGTGATCTCAACCGCTGACGTAATATTCGGTTACATAGCGTAAAATTTGAATACGGCTCTTAATTACAAAATACTGATCATGTTCGAGATAATAGCCGTCAATAAGCAATGTAAGTCTTCATATTCATCGGCAACAAAGTATGCTTCGCCCTGTCTTATGCACCCGATGCATCGGGAGTGAAATCGCGACACGACGCGTAAAACTGTCACGATAAGAATCGATTTGCAATCGAGATAGTGATCGAGTCGCGATCGAGTCTCGGCACGACAGTTGCCCGACATTCCAGTCGCAGCTCTATCCACTAACGGGAACACAGCCTTAATGAACATAGCTTATAGAGGATTGCTTCCAACGGAACATGTCAAAACCTTTTACGCGCACCTCACTAACTTTAAGATAAAATAATTTTATGTAATCTTTTTTAAACAAATAAAAAAGTATACATAAAATACTGTGTAAGAAGGAAAATTGTAATGTAGCATTTCTAGCTCTGTATTATACAAAATCATGAACGATTTAGTATAATACAGAGAAACTTGTTTCTGTACTCTGGGCGAGCATCACAGTAGTCCGGTCGTTCGCCCGGGTCTATCCAATTTATACTTTTTCCCAGGTGTAGTGTTACGGCTATAAAATTCAGTTTTTGTTGGGCGGGCGCATGCTTAGCTAGATCTCCCGTCGCGAGATATGTTGATTTACGTTTAACGCGCGTGACCTCTCGTCGGAGCCGATCATAGAATCGATAGACGATTCGAACGCGCACTGATATCGGCACATCGCACTCGTGCCGATTTATCTTGGGAAATATTTCGCGGTGTATAGCTTCCCTGCTGGCCACTCGAAACAAGATTACTAGATTCCTTTGTTTCACACGATCCACCTCGTTTTTTTAATGGCATCCAGAAATCTAATATCATAAATATAACCACACATTCTTATTAGAGGTAATTAATCTATTATGCTGGTTTAATATAAACAGCATAACTTATCAACAACATAGCTTCTCTAATGAGGACTAAATAAGTGTACAGTAAAAATTTAAAAAATGGTTATCTCACAGTGATGCATGGCATAAGTTACCGCTCTCACAACAATAAACAGTTCCGAAGTCATTGTAAGTTAAAATTATATCGTTAAAAATAAATATTTAATATCTGTGTAAAACGTTTCTTTCGAACAAAACAACGTATGCTGAAATAACTAATATTTTAACATTCATTGTAGCGCACCAAAGATAGACTTTTACTACTCCGCAATCTTAAGACAGCCACTATTTTTAATTAGCATGGATATAACAATGAATCATTGTATGAAAATATTAAACTCGTTGCATAAAATCAGCGTGCAATACTCGACTATACGAGTCTCGACCTCTGTAAAAAATATTGACGGCTTAAAAAGGAATATTAAAAAGAAAATATATTGTGTTATAACCGACATTAATAAAAAGTATACGGAAGTAAATCTCACCTAATCTGTAATGAACATTTACGACATGTCAATCCGTTTTTGCTTAGTTAGTGCGCCTTGATAAGACATGCAAATTTACTTAATGTCCCTTTGATATACATCAGAAGCTGTTTAAACATGTCCCGTTTTGATAAAGCTTATTTTTTCCTATAAATCTTTGAAACATACAAGTAGTTAATGTTAAAACCAGCTTAAGAGGACATTAAGAACAAATAAATAATGTGTTGTTGTAGTTTTATACCTCTCATTATTTATATTACTTGTTTACATGATTTTTGTATATTTATGAAAGAAACATGCTTTCCAATTGGATTTTATACCTAATTAGAACCATATGTATACCACTGAACGTTTTGTGTTAATGTGTGTAGTGTTTTGAATTTAGACTTTAGAGAAATGTATTTCATAAGATAACCTCATGCAATTGTTTCCATTTATTTATTATGACACACCACGCTATTTCTCAATTTCCATTTTATCGAGAGACAAATTCTATGTATTATGTTTTATGCAGCATATTATGAACATTTAAAAAGCTTGTAATTTATTTTATTCTTTATTTATTACATTAGTTTTCAAAACCAGTTTTTTCGAATTAAAAGAACTCACCTACATACAAATGGAGATATTAAATTACCCTAAAATTTTATGCAAACGTGTCGAAGATTCGTATATTATATCCGATATCCCGCTGCGCCTACTAAATATTTATTGTTATAAAATGTTAATATATGCAATCAGTTGGTGCATGAATTACTATAACACTAAATAATTGGACTTGCACCAGATCCAATTCAATATTTTTTCCTTTTCTTTAAGATTGTCTAAAAATGCACTTTTAACGATTACCGTGTTAAATATTTTACTTCTCGTATTATTGTTTTAAGTTTCTTAAGTTTTATTGAAAGACTTAGCATTATTCAGATTTCAATTTACTCATACGAATTTTTTAAATTATTTAGGGCCTCCAGCTGTGGTGTGCGTAAACTCATAATTCGTGTATCGCTCGTATAATTGTGGTAAATTCCACACCAGTATTTAATAATTTACATACATACATTTTTCTTAATCAGTTGATTAAGAAAAATGTATGTATTTGGTTCTTAGATTTAGATAGAGATGTTTTTACTGAAGTATAACATAATAATAGTTTTTAAAATTTATAAACATAATGCAAAATTGTAATGAATACCACATGTTTATTTAGAAATTACTTTTAAACCAAGAAAAATTTACCTTTCATTAATAAAGCTTTTTCATGAGAGGTACATTTCCGATGATCAGAAAACATCTCATATGTTGTAAGGTAAATAACATAAAATGAAACGTATTTGTTATTCCGGCATTTGTTAGATGAGCTCAGGTCACCTCATGTTGCGCAACTTGCCACACGGCTAGTTAGAGCTAGGAGCCCCGCATCATACCAACCTGGGACAATTGAGCGATTTGTCAACTATTGCATTAGGTAACCGGTCACCTAACTCGATATGTACTATGAAATTCATTCGACGACCGTAACGGTCTCTAGCCCATTCATTCCTAGTTTCGTTCCAACCGATTTAATAAATGTTTGCTTTCGTACAGTAATGGATATATTGCCGATAGAAAAGATCTTCCAATCGTGGGTTGAGGCGAGAACACAGCTTGCAATAGCGTGCGTCTTACGCAAGATATATCTGCGAGGAACACAATGGACAGACCTGTACAGAAAACAAGCTTTTTGGGGATTTATTGGATAGATTTTGTGTGGGTTGTGTTTGCTTCCTTGCATCTACCGCCTACCATATGACAAAGCGTTAACGTGACGCACAATCTCGGCATGTTCTGCGGAATGTTACGACCTAAACAATAAATTCCACCGAAATTATTTAAAGTATCGCTTTAAACAGTTGGAAATACAAATTTAAATCCTGAACAGCCTCGTGACAACGACCGCTGCACAACGTTGAAAATATAGAGCTCTATATACCTACAATATAACAAAAATTGTTCCAAAATAATAAATATATGTTATAAGACCCACATTGAAACAAAATAAATAAATATTTCTAGGCTATAGTTTGTTTGAAAACATAATTACGATTAAATCGTTTATGCCATTTCTACTTGTTAGAAGAGCGGCATCAATTTTCTTTGACCTATACTCGACCCCTAAGCCATGGCTTGGCACCCGACATTGCCTGTTTGTAGGTCAACATAGATTCTTGACTCGTAAGCGTAATTACTAGAGAAATACTAACTGCTTTTGTATAGCATGTGATGATTCAAAGTTACTTTAAGACTATTAATTTTACGGTATATATTCCGAGGCTCGATATTCTATACTAAGGTCAATTAAAACTTTCCTGCATTTCTTCGAACTTATCTTACGAATTGCAGAAATCAGCTTTAAATTTACCGTCGCATAGTTGTTTTATTAAAGGATATTTCTATGAGAGCTCAATGTGTTCAGAGCCTTTCTAACGGTGGATGCGCCCACTAGGTGTCGCCTGACTATGCCGGCCATCCGTCCCTGTGTTCCAACAATTTACGAGACGTCGCCTACTTTATTGGGTAAAGCGATTCACATAAATCCAGCATGAACAACACGGAATAACTATACGTAACTTTTTAGCATGTTCGCTGAGTTCGTTTATTTTACAGTAAATTTACTCGAAGTGCTCATGCAAACAATATATATATAACGTATAATGTACATACCTATGATTTAAATATTTTTACAGCCTTAATGAAGGTGTTAAAGTTTGTTCTTTATATTGCCATCAGTTTGAAAGCTAACAGTAACGCAGTGGGTGTGAAATTTGTTAGATACTGACATACCAGCACAGTTATCAGCACACTGTAATCGTTTGTGAATTTGAGTGACAGCATAGACTTCAGGTCCGGCGATCACACTAGTGCATTCAGTCCCCAGTTAGACACATCCGTTAGGTATTCCACGTTGGACGTAGATTGTCTGGAATCTGACTAGATATCATCTGTACCCGGTCAATGTAGGCTCTGACCTGAGCGAACCTTTTATTTATACGGAC
Organism: Zerene cesonia; assembly: GCF_012273895.1. Classification (NCBI taxonomy): domain Eukaryota; kingdom Metazoa; phylum Arthropoda; class Insecta; order Lepidoptera; family Pieridae; genus Zerene; species Zerene cesonia. The sequence goes on along the minus strand of NC_052120.1, from coordinate 5,077,563 downwards.
ATTTAAATATCTCGCGTGCTAGCTGTGATGTTTACGTATTTCTTGTTTAAAAATGCCAGACTCGCACATTCAAGCGGAAAGACATTAAAAACCACGTACAAACCAAATAAATGTTTTTAATTACAGGTACTGTATGTTTAACACCTTAGCTGCAGGGCTAAAATTGAAACAGGTAATTAGAAATATATTACTCTATTACAAAACATTTGAACATTTCTATGTAACGAAAATATAAAATTCTCACAAAAATGCATTACTATAAGCCAAAGCTATTGTTAAAATATATGTATTTTTATAACAAGCATTTATTATTGTAGTGTTAAAGGCTATCATTGCAATAACTAGATAATAGAGCGGACAGGATGGAACCGACTCTAATGAGACAAGACCAGTCTCCCTCAGAAGACGCTCGTAAACAATGGCCACTATATTTTCTACGTTGAGTGAAACCTCCAGGTTACTGTCTTTTCCTACAAAACCTTATAGAACGTCAATTTCTTTATCCTCGAAATACTCAGCGATATTATATTCAAAATTTATTGGCATATCCGAAAAACACTGAGACTTTAAGTAAATTAACAAACTTTTCTAGCATTTTCCTAAATTTAAATGTGTTTGTAAATATTCAACAAACGATAAGTAATTTATTAAGAACCTTATTCTACTGCATTTGATGTTAACATTTTAATCCCACAAATAAATACTGACCTATCTGTAGATAATATGTGTATCTTAAACATCAATTTAATTAAAAACACACATTTGAGTGTAAACAGAGGAATATTAACATAACTAATAGGAAATTTTAGGCAATTATATTTCTAGTAACTACATAAACATGCTATTAAAAATAGAGAGATAGAGATCTAAAAGATCACAACATTTCTAAACGCACAATTCTCTTTAACCCTATCTTATCTATACTTGCGTTGAACCGTTTCATTTTACAAGTAAACGAGACATTTTATTTGTAATGTACTAGGCTGGTTATCACATCGTAATGTCTCAATTATACAGCCCAATGGCCACACGTCTGGAAATCAGAGAAATATTATATTAATCGTGTTCTTAAAACGTTGTAGAATTTATCACAGCGCTCGATGTTCTCAATATACTTTAATCACGCGATGTCGGCGTGAAATCCAAAAAAGTTCTCACAAGACATGCGGTTTGTGAGTTTACAGCCAAATACTTTATGTTCTTATTTTCATACACGTATTGTATTCCAGGGCATTAAACACCTTAATTCATGCTATGGATCTGACACGTATATTTCATATCCTAACGTTTTATTAGATTGTCCCTACAATGAAAAAAGTGGAATGAGCTTAAGATTTGTTTATTACAATGTCTCAAATATTATTTTTTAAAGAAATACATACTGCATAGTCTGAAAATAATGTGTAATTTACTATTGCTATAAAAATCAATAGAAAATTACAGCTGCAGATATGCTTACATTTTATTACATCTGCAACTAATAAGTTCTCTCAAATACATAATAACGAACCCTACACCCACATAACTGATGTTTCCATAATTTGTCAGTTAACGTTGAATGTACCAGATAAATACTACCGATAAAGTTAACGCTACTTATGTATCTTTCTTCATAAAGTTTTATTGAAAATCTGATACTACGCAAGCTAATGTCAATGTCGACAATAATTATTCTACGAAGTTTATATGAACCCTACAGCAGGAAGACTGCAGTATAAAGCTTGAGAAGGCTTATGCTCATTCAATTATAGGTATATGGGAAATTCCTAAGTTGAAGTTTATTTAATCTAAAGCTTAGTTTATGCGTCTTTCAGTAAATAGTTTACGTATTTACATATTAAGCTTTCAAACAAAAAAGTAACTGAATTTTGTATTTCCAACGCATAATTTAAGATAAATTCTATAGACTGAAACCGAACAAGGGGCCAATAGAAAAAAGGCAGTTACTATCAAAACATTATCTCAATCTGAATAAATCTGATTCGTTTAAGTCACGATAACCGAACAATGTCATGTTCGAGACTATTCGTAACTCTGTATCGTGTAGATATTCCTTGCCCGTCGAGCGATATGATCGGACTCCCCGTTGCCTTATTGATAAGGTTTCCATACTTCCCGTGTATGCTGGAATGCTTCTGAGTTTATTTAATGTAATTTATATGGGAGTAAGTTGCCTTGAAACTAAAATACTATATTGTACACGTAATATTGTGATCAGACAAGGCGACCACTTCCGTACTTCGAGATATGGTTATGAACAATAAACAATATTGGAAAGCGAATACCATACATCAAAGAATAGAATAGCCACCGTAAATTGAAACGATTATGATGGGCAAAATAGATTTGCCCGAGGTCGAGGCGACATCACGAAGCGAGCGCGGGTTAAAGAGCAATCCCTCTGCTTCGAATTATGAGCGCGGCAAATACAATAGCCAATTTCATGAAATTTGCTTTTGATGGATTCTCAAAATTTATGTGAAGCGATCTTAGTCTTTATGGAACCTGAATCAATATTATGGGTCACTTCTTGTTAAAAACACGAGTATTTACTAA
>NC_052120.1:5034375-5074007 GCF_012273895.1 Zerene cesonia | reverse complement strand
TGAAGCGATCTTAGTCTTTATGGAACCTGAATCAATATTATGGGTCACTTCTTGTTAAAAACACGAGTATTTACTAAGTTTAGTGTGGTCTCACGACCACGGTCAGCAAATACAAACATTTCGAGACAATAATGGCTGGAACGTTAAAATAATTGCGGATCATGTAAAACAGCTCACGCCGGACAAACTGTGAACAACTAGCTACATTGACAACATGAAAGTGCTACATAAGACGCGCTTAGGTATAATGCTCTTTAGATATATGGAAAATTGTCGAGACAATTATTTGCTTTCAAATTATAACTTTGATGGAGATTTTTATTTATTAGGATATCACTTTAAGAAAATGTTTATTAGGATAATTAAATTTTTTATAATTTTTTGGATATAATAATGCAAGTTTGTATTATTATTATAATTTATATTGTTCGTTACTTTTAATTATTTTTTCTGGGGTAGTTGTTTTATGGACATAACTATATGCATCCTAATTAAAATAAATAAGTATATGCATAATCTGTAGTCCATCTATCGAGTATTCCACCCAGTCGACTCGCATTATTATAAACGATGTCAAATAAAAATAAATTTTGCGTAAGCCCTGGCTCAACCGAACAACAAAAAGCAACATTCGAATAAAATAAAGCATTAGTCGTGAGTACGTTTGTATTGCGAGTCTTGTTAAATAAAACGTTAAGGAGTATCACAGCTCCAATTCGACACAGAGCCGACTGGCTCAACGATCACAAAGCTTTCTCATTAAACCGTCAACGGCCGGAGCCGTGACACTAAAAGTCATTTCAACGAAAAAAAATTTCAACCCGTTTTGTTACATTTCTCGGCGCTGGGGAAAAGAGCATAAAAGATTTTTCTTTGGTGAAGCGTGACTGTCGTAATTAAGTGGCGAGAAAGCGTTAGTTGGGACTGTTGACGCACTTCTGGTAATATTTACGATTGTGAAGTAATAAAGCTATGATTGCTGGGGATTGTACTTGCGGGGCTGCGTGGAAGTTTATCTCGAGTTTGCAATCTCAACCATTAACAATATAAATTGATTGATTTGCGGATCTTTCTTTCTATATGGTATCAGCGTTTCCAGTGTTTGGTTATATGTATACACAATTAAATTAAAATTTGAATAGAATGCTTGATCCTGAGCAAACGTCAAATAAAATGTGTTTGTAATATTTAAATTATATATATAAATATATCGTTTTATATTGTTAAGCGTATCATGATTTATTGAATAAAATCGATAATGATCTATTTACAATTACATAATAATACATTAATTAAATCCGCATATCCTACTAAGCGATTGCTTTTCATACGACGCATGAGGAATTCGGAGGCCTGTATCTTTTTCCTCGCTCTTCTCTGGCCGTTATTTTATTCCTGTCCTGGAAGTGGTCATTTAATGTACGTATCTAAACTATTTTTGGCTAGTATTTCCCAACTAGTACCTACTATAATTAAAAAGATACTGTCTGTCTCTTCATTACGCTTAAACCACTCACGTATACCCGGAACTGTTTATCTTTTTCTTTTACTACGCGGGCGAAGCCTCGGCTGAAAGCTAGTATGTATCTCTATAAAATTTGAAACAAATCCAATAACTGTATGTCTTTTGCACAGTAGCTGGCGTGTGTTGTTAACTAGCGTGAGGAAAGCTGATCGTAGTAAAAGCCCTTACATGCGATTAGGCGTGAGATAAAACCAAACTAGATTTTATACCGAAGTCTGGTATTTGTGTATTTTAGTAATTTAATGATTTTACCTATGATCGTGAAGTGAAAATGATTATAACGCATGTGTATGATATAAGTTTAATGTAAGAATTTAAAAAGTAAAAAGTTCTGTGTGCAAAGTATATCTTAATATATATAAATAACGTGTCACGTTGTTTGACTGCGAATGAATCATTAACTACTCAACCGATTTAAGTCAAATTTGCACATTGTGTGCAGTTTGATAAACTCAAAAGATAGGATAGATTATACTATTTCAATTACAATGAATGACTACCCCTGCGGAGCAGTCCTGTAATATTATAGCCGGGGCGTGAAGCTAGTTCATTTTTAAATTTTTATTTCAGCACGTCTATAGATACATTTAATGTCGCCAAAATGCAAATTATGTAAACTAAATCGATCGCGGTTCCACCATCATTATATGCACATTAAGAGTTCGCGCTGTCTCATAAAATAACATCCAAACTTAATAAGATCCTCGAATTTTAAAATCAAAAATATTTTAAGCCTGCCTGTCTTTCAGAAAGAGACCCGTCGGAGGCCAGATTATAAATCATAAATGCCACGTTAGCCCGCCAGACGGCCGGATTTCGTATTAAAATTATCGCCCGCTAGCCCGACGTAAAATATACAAAACAGTTTCGGGTTACCACGTCAAATATTGTTCTTGAGCCTGTACAATAAAATGATATGACTCATTATTGGCTTGTATGTCTAGTCATGGACAACAATGTAGCGGTTGAATTCCTAACCTCGACAAAAGCTTAATAATTATAGGTGATAGTACCTATAATTATTAAGCTTTTATCAAGACCTTGAAATAAGTTTGTTTGTGACAACTCTTAAGATTAAATGAAATTAATGAATAATTGGTAACTAATCAGATTTATTTTATACATATCTTTAGATATAGATTCTTACTTGTCCAATGATTTTAGAAAATTATTTTATTTGACCTTTTGTCTATATGTTTCAATTTACATAACAAACCTATGTGAAAACAGAGTCATAATACCCTAAAATAGTAAAGCTTGCTAGTTACCCAATGTAACTTTCATTGTTTAAATATCCAAGATATATTGGGTTGAGTCAGATATTGGTAAAAGTAGGCTATACTGGTTAGATTTAGTAAGTTCGGAAAGTTCGAACCGAGTTTAGAAATTGATTACGTATCTGTTTTCATTTATTGTTTAATAGGGCTTAGATAATGAAAGATTATTTAGAAATTGTTAGTTATCTGTTTCGAGACCAATTAAGACAAGAATGTCTAAATTTATTGCAAAACGCGTATTTACATTCTAACGCCTCCTACTTAAACTTGAAATATTGCTTCCTTATCTGATAAGTGAGACCTATTTTAAATTACTTACCGTGCTAAACTTTCCTGTTATATTCTTTTTATAAAATCAATATTTAACTTTCATTCCGTCTACGTTTTACGTTAGCAGTTTTACTGAATATCGATAATTATATATTGTGTCACCGAACAGAAGCTTCTATTATGTTATTTTTATTATTTTTCCATGCAACCGTCTTTCATTTTAAAATTAAACTGACAGATTTGTATTTTCATCGAACACTGGGCAAACAAATTATGAATAAATGTGCCTCATACGTTTAATGCTCTGCTGAATTCTTAACAATTTATTAATCAATCAAAAAGTTTATGTGAAGATAGCGAGAAGATAACTGCGTCTATAAAATGGGTACACTAATAGTGATAAAGTTGAGAAATTCTTAAGCGAGATTTACCGCTGACAGGTTGCCCCTATGGCGGCTGCTCCTCTGACAATTCTAAGGTCTATAATATATCATTCAGAAATAGTAAAAAGCGGTGTCAGCTCGTTACGACAGTAATCACCATCGCAAAAACTTCCTAACATAGGCCTCCAATTATGTTCCAACTATGGATCCTACCTACGCATATATAGGATATAGCAGTAGATTAGCAATAAGATAAAAATATTCAACCGCAACGAGATAAAAGAATAAAGAAAAACAAACTTTGTTTTTCTTTATTTAATATCCCATTGAGCTGCTAATTATTTTCGGTTTATAATTAATTTTTTATTATGAGTATATGATATAACATATAATATCACTTACTCATAATTATCAATGAAAACCAACAAATCTTAAGAAAAGTATTACAATTTATAATATATTACAATATATATTCATTGAATGTTTAAAACAACCCCCCAGTCTAAACTTGTTGTAAAATATTCATATTTATAAAAGTACAACAAATGATAATAAATTTAATGACCTAATAATTTAAGCAAAGAATATAATAAATTACGTTAAGAACAGTTCTCACTTTCCTTATATTCATGCAAGGTCTTTAAAACAATGTAGATACGCAATTATATACTTACATGTACACCATTAAAAAGATAACATGTCTATAAATTTATCTAAGAAAAACTTGTCCATGTGAAATACGAAGTTACATTTAAGATAGCAAAGACGACAATTACTATAAAAACCACAGGGGCTACTCCATTTTAGCATCCTAGTGAATAACTTTGGAATTACTGCAAAACTATTCAGTGGTTTGTCTGTCCAGCCGCGCATACAAGATGGCTGCCGCATGCTTTCTGAAGATTGACTAGTATACCTAGTAGCTGAACGTTTAGCCAGAGGCGATCCGGGTGAGTCGATCTATCTCGAGCGTGGAATGAAGCTCTGGCCTTCGGTAAATTAAAATACTTTTTGTTTGATAAGTGCCTCGCGATTATCCACCGTTGTTCAAATGCGATTGATGTGCTATTTAACATGAATAACTATTAGTCGAGTCAGCAATGTTCGCGCAATGTGCATGTGTGTATGTTGAAAAATTTAAACAAAACAAGTTTCTTCCATCAACTAGATTTAGAACAAGCCCACTTTACAAAAAACTTACATCAAGAGGGTATAAAACAGCAAATTATTAATCATTACCTGAAAATAAAATCAAAACCGCATATTAATAAAACAATCAAAATTCATTCTATACTACATGAACAATTCAAAATATTAATAAGTAAAGTACTAATAAAAAAAAATAATAAATAAATAAATACTAAATTAAACCACAATTAATAATCATGTATATTAATACAATTACGAGTTAAACCGTCACGCTACAACGGTAGAGCGCAAAAAAACATAATAACAGCGTTCACACATTAAACGGTGCCCGCCTAAACTGCACAAACCCATCATTATACAAATGCGTTCGCCGTTAACCCAAAACCGCATAAGTCACATTTATCGCTACATCAAAAAGTAATCAAGCGACAAAAGTCGATGCGAGTCATCATAAGAAAGTCTAAAATATATTTTGAGACGCGCCTAATCGATTTGAGCGAGGTAAGACCTACGGCAACATAATTCACACAGCTCCACAAAAACTTCAGTCCAAACGATGTTAATTAACGAATGTCAACCAAAGGTCAAACATCCTCTGAAGCTTTAATGAATACACGTAAAAACATAATAGTCTTCAGGAACAACAAGTAACTTCACTAAAGTAGATACGTATGTTGAAGACAAAACATTAGTTATTAGTAGACGTTCTAGAATGGAATCTTTAATTAATAATACTCAGTAGACAGATGCGACAAAATGTTACAATCAGTACAAAGTTGCGATGGCTTCAGCTGTAATAACATTCAAGACGTCCAACTAAGCTAGAACCTCTCCAACGCATCCTTTAACTTTGGCCCAGACACCCCCCGTTGCCTCAAGAAATATGTTACCTGCCACCCGATCGAGGAAACAAACACTAACACATTGAAGAGGTTATAAATTTTTGAAATGAGCCTGCATCCTGATTAAAAAATCAATTGAGGCGCCTTGCTTTAAATTTCATTTGTTATTTGTTGGAGGGTATTCCATTATATGAAATACTTTATTGGACGTGAGAAACCATGTTTTACAAATGTATATTGAATTAATATAATTAATTCTTAAAATGTCGTTATTTTTTGCTTCTTGCTTATGATATTCATAAGTGAATAATTTGTCAAGGCAATTGGACCGTCAATTGAATTGAATCGTAATTAAAAGATGATATGGCGATTAAGTTACGTTCTTCCTCTGTTTGGATGAAGAAATAGACAATGATTTCTGGTAAGAAAACAAATAAACGTAACTATCACGTAGGAATCCGCCTGTATTTGTCCAATTCCATAGTTCGGATAACTCGCACTAAACTGTATTAAAATCTATTGAACTAAGCAATCCACTTAAATATAAATATTCTGGATTCCGGTTTACCTTTGTAAAGAATACGACTTTTCTATTCTAATAGTCTCCGAAGAATTTCGAAAAATTTGCATAGAAAATTGGATAATAAATTGTCAATCTTATCATGCTTTGATGGGAAATGACAATGTTTTAAAATTCGCAGCTACAAGTAAAAATATAAATTATTGTTTATTACTTTACCTTACTGTAAGTGGAAACACCATCACCATTACCATCATATATTATTATAATTTATAGATTTATAATGAAAATATACCTACACCTCGGGCTTTGAGATCAATAGAAAGCGGTTTACGCCGGAAGCCTTCTTTCTATGTTCTGACCCAGAGTGCTCTGCAAGTATGAGACTGACTAAACACTAGTTGATAGACCATTAACAACGCGTTATTTTTTTATAATGAGGTGGGCAAATTGGTAATTAAATAGTCACTACACCATCATGTTCATTTACATTATGAACTGATTAAAATCTTGTTCTGATTAACTTATCTCGTTCCGTCTACAACACAATATACCAATTGACTAGATTTAATTTATCCTTAAGATATTACGGAACACGTTTACATATAAAACCGTCACACCACGTATAACAAATTTGTTTTTGTTTCATATATGTCTTTTTTTGTAAATGTTTGTGTGCAATAAAGTATAAAATAAATAAATAAATAAATAAAATAAATAAATAAACAAAAATGCCAAATTTACAAGAAAACCTAGTTGAATATTAAAATATTTATTGCCTTCCTTCCACTTGAACAAGAGGTTACAGACCCGTATATTTTATTTCAAATTTACAATGCGGTTAAATATGTACATATGATTACCATTAATAAAATTAATCAATACAAATCAATGTTTATATGTCGCAGTTGTCTTTCATGACAAAATATTCGATATAGATTGTCACTCCTTACTTTGTAAACTGGAAAGCATATCAATCATGTTATTATTATTTATATGTACATTTTTCCGTCTTATTTTCATGTGCGTAGAAATTTCTTAACCACTTCACGTATTTGTATAAAATAAATTTCCTTGATTGCATTAATTTATTAACTTTTAATTCCAATATATAGGTATAATTCATGTCTAAAAGCAGTAGCTAACGATGAAAATAATTGAATATCCGCAATCAAGTCTTGTACGTTATTAGTAGGCGCAATACATTATTTATTTGCCCCGTCATGAACTGACCCCGGTTAGAGTTAATTTTGTTGTTGTAATATTAATTGTACCAGTGGTTTAAGAACAATTATATTTAATTACTTCTATCGCACGCTACTGTATTCCTTACGCGGCGTGAGTTTAATTGAAAATAGCAAGCGAACTTCGCGATAAGTAAAACATTTATAACTTTTAACATTTTTCGTCTTGAACCACTTAAGATCAATACTTCTCTGATTCGTTATTACTATTTATACTTGTTTTAAAACTCGTACCAACACAAATTAAACATTGGGTTCAAGTCATAAAGACTAAATTTCAATAACGATTATTCAATTGTTCGTAACGAATTTTGAACTGTATGAAACAACGCTTACAGTTGTTTTCAATTTGAGAAAGGCTAACCAAGAATTTAAAATCAAACAAGGAGCGTAGTTAATAATTTATTGATATAAGACATGCGAAGCCCATAAAGTTACCATTGGCACACGTCTCGGTCCCTTTTAATTTGTAGATTGTTAGTATTAAGCACTCCATGGCGCGTTTAGATTAAGATTTCTCACTACGAAGTCTAATAATTTATGCAATAACGTTTTACTTAAGACACACTTTATTTTTTACCCTTTTCATTTCATTAGAAAATTATCTATACCGCATATTCCAAACTAATATTTAAAATGTTGAAGTGGTAAATCTAATAAGCTTGAGATTAAAACATGTCTTAAAGCATCACAAAAAGACTAGCCTGTAATACCTTACTTAATATTAGGTGAGAATAGTACTTTATTTAAAATTGAGAAAATAAACACTGCAGTCATCTAACCGGGCGTAACAAAATAAGTATTACAAACAATAGTCGTAACTGTTGAACAAACAAAAGTTATCGTTCGAGACTCAAGCGTTAGGTCGAAACCGACGGAGCGGTGTGACCGGAGAATGTTAGAAAAACTTATAGAAAATGACAAGCGAGTGACAAAGACAGATAAAGATATACCGTAGAGAAGAGAAGGACGGATAGAAAACTCGTTCGCCGGCATTCCGCCGCATGGTGGATTTAAGAACGGGGGCAGCACGATACGATTAGGTGGTTATGCCTTGTTATTTTTAAGTTGATATATGATTTTGAGGCGGATGATAATTTCACTACCGCTTGCCGACTTGCGTTTTCTTATTCACACAGTTATTTGTAATTCAATTAGGTAATGTTCATAATTTGTTTTATTGAAAAGCAGAACAATTAAACACTTAATTAGTTTATATTTATATTCGTACAAAGAAATCTAACATGTAAATGAAACAGAGTTTTTTTTTCATTAATTTTAAATCATATTGTAGCTGAAGGAAGGTCATGTTACAACTTAGAAGTGACCCCACGCCAAATTGCCAAATTCGAAACACAAGAAGATAGCATCAGAATCGAAAGAAACTAGTATTTCAAGGTCTTACATTTATCGGACAACAATTTAATATACAGGCAAATCTTTAAAGCCAATAAATTAAAAATGTCTTCTACGATCAATCGATCCGGGGGCAAAAATTTTGCCGTCCCAATAAATTTGGTCCACGTGGAACACACGCACGCACGCAACAAGGTGTCCGGTTGCTTGTCCTATAAGTCCAACAAACCTCGCTACAACGAGTTATGACACAGCATATTCTATATAAATAATCATTAAGCACACATCATACAAAATAGACTTTATTTTGTTACGTGTTTGTAAACTTTCGAAATGTGTATGGATCTTAGTTAATGGTTCTCACTTTACTTTGTATCGATTGCCACATATCGCTGTTTTCGGTTTGTTATCCTATTTATTTATGTTGTATTTGTTATCATATTTATTTATGTTGATCTTAAATCTTGTTAGATCCTGCACAACGAATTGTAAACGAACTATGCATTTGAGATACCATGTATTGTTTTGTTTTGTGTGTTTTACATAAATGTATGAAATTTTTTATAAATTAAAAGTCTTCAACGCGATTGCAACGTGATTTTCACGAAGATCACTAAGATTTCATTGCGTAACTTAGTCTTTTTGCATTGAAAATATGGAGCCTCCAAGAAATTCTCATTTAATAAGGGGTAGTCTCGAGCGGTAGGTATATTTAATAAACCATTTTAATAAAAGACTACAATGGGTGTATCATATATATTTTAAATCATGCTAAGTTTCAGGAAGTTGGTCGACAATATTGCAGAGCTACAGGCGAATGCTATAACTGCATATTTAATGCATTGGCATATAATAATAAAATAACCATCATAAGGCCAATTGATCGTACCTGCAACCCTCGAGCAATAAATATGGTATTTTTTAAAAATTGAAGGAGATTCGTTACATAAATTCCGAACACGGGCGCGAGGTAGGTCAATCAGAAAAGTACCGTAAAAGTATGCGTGTATGTCATAAAATGTATTGGAAGTCATTTTACTTGTTCGTCCTCATTATAAATAATTTGTCTGCAAAACTTTTTAAAATTTTATTCATTGCGTTGTCGTCTTCGAAATGACTAAAGTTTGATAAAAGATAATATTTTACTTTAAATGAGTATTGATCATTTGATTTATGAAATACATACACATTTTGCTATGTACAATAATATATAAAATTTATTAAATAAAAAATGTGCTTATGTTCAGACCGTGTTCCTTTGGATTCTTATTTACAAAAAAATGTTGTTAATCATGGTATTCATAAAAAAATCTTCGCAATTGCAAATGCAAAAAACAAACACAAAATCAATAAATGCAACAAGATTCGCCGTAACCATAGTTTACGCGCGAAGTGTCAAAATATGCATAGTATTTCAAAGCACGTTGATATAGACAATGCGAAGTTTTTGTGCTCAGTAGCAGGTCTTCGATCATTACAATAGCACAAAGTAGCTAGTTATGAAGCATCTACTCTGTGGAGCAGAGTCACAACCGGTTTATAGCTTAACGCTTTTTGTATAAAAACCCCCAGTCGCAAGCCAGAAAAAAATAATATATTTTTCCAAACTTTAAGTGGTATTTTAAGAGCTTACTTGACATGAATCATGTACGAACGTTTAATTTTATCGTTCCGGAGAACGCAAGGATGAAACCAAATCTCGCTAAATGCCGTTAGAAATATAAACATTAAAAAGTGATCTCGAATTATCGATACGCCGCGAACAAGCGATCCATAAAAGTCAAAAAAGAATATTAAATATCGTATAAAATCGTATCTGCAAAGATAAGGGGCGACGCGTCTGAACTGCATAGCCCTCGGCAGCGACTCGATATTTCATGAAACAGCCGATTTATATGCGCTCCAGCAAAACCTTAATGTTCAACGAACGTAATTACTACTAAAAAGATAAAAAATCATACGCTCACCCGTCTTAATTTAATATAGACAAGTAACTATGCATCGATTTTATACATATTTTTTTATGAAATTTAATTGAAGCGAGAACAACTTACAACGGCGCTTTATTAGGGATTTTCCAGTCAAACCTCTGAAACTCTGATTAATAATACAGTTACAGTATCATAATAGTTCTTATCTTACAATTTTCAACATTGCGATCTTACATAACCTGGCAGCACAAATAAATTTATCGATAAAGCTGAACTGAGAACATATCACATGTAAATAAAGAGAGCAGAAAACATAGCAAAACAAAAATAAATATAAATCTTTTCATTTCATTATGAAAATGTATAAATGTATCTCCATCGCATTTACATGGCCATAGCACAAGCTTCAGTTATGTTATCATTGTGTCAGACATATTAAGCTATTATCTAAAACACCATGTGATGGATCGATGTTTTAAAACTTCTCGTAGCGTTTTAATCAAGCTGCTTATGAATTTATTAATGCTCATTTATGAATACCAACAGAACTATAATTTATACACTACTTTATTTTCCGCAAACACGTCTTATGCAAATAATATCACAAAATATGAAAACGCATTCGCGAAGACATAAATCTCTATTAATTTGCGAATAAAAATACATAATAATTTAAGCGTTCAGGTAGCTAGGATGACACTATCTGGTAAACCTGATTAAAAGCGAAAACCTCTGGCATATGCCCATACCGTGTGCTATTTGTGTACAAGGCTACAAAAGATACTATCTATCTATACGAGCAGGTAACAAATAGTCTTTGGTTGATACAAAAACCTGGCCTCTCACAAAATCTACTCCTATACTCGAGTACAATAGAACATGTCAGATTACAAGATGAATGATTTTAATTTTATCCGACCAGATTCATTCTACCCAAGATAAAGTGTACAACTATAAATATTTAAAATCAGTACGAGTTTTATATTTCAAAGCACCGTGGAAAATGAGAGAATAGAGCTTTTATAAAGGCGCTTTTTAATTAAGCCGTGCTCATAAATTTAAATATTGAATCGTGAATTCATCAATGCCATAGCTAATTATGGCGGGATTGCGTTTATTTAGGATTGAATTGTGCAACGGTCGAACTGGGGCTGCATATTAAAGCTACGAGTGTCGGATATCCGACGTCGACTAGCTGTACAGTCAGCAACGCAAGAATGCACCTAATATATACTTAATTATAAGGCAATACCACGCGTGAGGCGGCTTTGTTCTATTAGATTCCATAAAATCAAGTAGAAATTTAGTAATATCAACATAGAATAAGCATTAATGAGATCGCTTGTTTCGTGCTTTGTAAGTGTCTCTTCTAATTGGCACCGAATTCTATGCTCTGTTCTTCTGACTGTACAAGTGCAATCCCGAACAATGGCTGCTAATAATAAGGGACGTCGTATTTACGAGCATACGTGCCGTTCGAGCTGAGACGAGCAAAGCCTATTGTACTCAGACCTCCTATGATTATTTCAATTCTTGAACATTTACAGAAATTCCATTTTTTAATTTCAAATTTTATGATCTTAAATGTAATGAATCAAATGTCCAGTCCTAAGTGTAATTTATGACGTATTAAAGCTCTAACTACTTGCTAAAAGGATAAAAAAGGAAAACAAGTTAAAGTCAGAGGATAATTAAATACTACTTAAGAAACAAATATCAAAATTGATACGTTTTTAGGGAATTTTACAATGAGATGCAGTGGTGGCTAAGTGGTGAGAATCTCGGATTTCAAGTGCGTGCAGAAATAAATAGATTTTTCAATTTATCTGTGCATGTAGATAGCACCACCATTGCTTAAAACCGCGAAGGAAACATCGTGAGGAAACCGGCATGTCCAAGAATCAAAAGTTCGACGACATGTGACATCTGCCAACCTGCACTTGGCCAGCGTGGTGAATTATGGCCTGAACCCTCATAGAAGACCTGTGTCCTTGCAGTGGGAACATGTATGGGCTGATGATGATGATGATACAATGAGATCGTTTAATTATTATTTGCATAATAATTTTTCTTCATTGATTTTAATTTCTACATAAGCAACATTATAAACATTTCATCACATATTCATAAATATAAATTATATACTAAATATTATAGATAAGTTTAAATGAAACAGTTTGATAATGTAAGAAAAAGCTAGCTAAATGATATTAGGGTATAAAAGACCCGGGGTATAAAACAAACATTATTTAAAATAGGCTTAACATTATTGTAAAAGTGCTTTGAATCAGCCTACATGGTGACCTAAATACACGAGCGCCTGCGCACCCGGCGTACGCCAATCACACAACGCTATTGAAATTGCAATTCGGCGCCAGTTTGCATGTCTAACAAACCAAATACTGATTATAAAGACTACAATGCGATTTATCAATTCAAATAATCTTTTATTTTAAATTTGTTAATGAAGCAAAGTAAAACCATACATGTAGGAATAACTAACTATACGCGAACTGTCTCGCAGGTGTGAAAAATATACCATCACGTTCGTCTAACAAACCGAAGTCGCAAATATAATATATTTGCCATTACTTAAAATATCCGATTGCATAGATGAAGTGTTTGTGTATACCTACTTGAAGAGAATAATTGTTTTATTTTGTAAGCACACAGCGACTGTTATTGAGAATATTACGATAAAATACTAGTAATTTTAATAAACTTCTATTACAAAAGTTATCAGTACAAATGAAGTTGTTTGTTGCAATTTCAAAGTAGTATTTATTATTAATGACATAAGCACAAATCGCAACTCACAGTGTATTACTTTACTTCATCTTTATTTAATTTCATGTTTAATTCGAAGACCACTATTAAAGCATTAACAACATAAAAACATCACGCGCCTATTTATAACATCAAATAAGAGCAATCGTATTACAATAATTCAGATGGAACTTGTTAAAAAAAAATAAGCCTTTACAATATGAGGCTGCGTCGCTCCAGGGATGAAAGAACCTTTTAAAAGCTTTTCCAAAGCCGTACAGCGCATTAAGCCAAAGTGGAGATAAAGTAAGTAAGATATGTAGAAGTGCCATAAATATGCTTACCTATATAGATTATAATTCACCTTTTAAAACAATGGTCTAATCAAATGTTTCAAGGGAAGGAAACTCGAATAAAAGTAATAATTGTACTAAATTTAATCATAGAGATATATTCTAAAAAGCTACGTGTCATCATTCTATTGTGAGTTTTTTTACATAAGTTCTGATTAAGCAAACTTGTGTTATCTTTTAAATTTTTCACTCACACGTAGCAATATTCATGGTAGGTATATATAATTTATTGAATCGTTTAAAATAAGAATTGTCGCGACCCGATGTTCCACCCACGGAGCGTAATATGAATGCATGTATTCGTGGTATTTTACAAAATATTCAAAACTCGGGACCCTTGTCATGATTACGTTTCGTAACGCATAATTTATTGAATGGCTCAATTCAAACAATTCCTCTCTGCGTGCTCAAGAAATTTAAATAGTATAAAGTGAATACAATAATAATATAGTTACACGGTACGCATCGACCCGCATAGGAGCGAGTGACAAAACCTCCGGTCCGGAAAAACATTCTTAAGTAAAATAATATATTGCCGTCGCTTAAGCAAAAGTAAGTTCGATATTTCAAGCTGCGGTTAAGTTATTGGCCGTTATTAATAACGAGCCTTTCCTAACTTAATCTGACTTGAAAGGCATTGAGTCGCACGTCGCGTAGGCAATGTATTGTTCAGACAGCAAATGGAATGCTCTTAGTATAAAGGTATCTTGACTATACATTACACCTCAGGCGCGCTTTTTATTACACCTACGAATATCGATTCTGGCGACATCGACATTAAATAAATCGATTTTATCAATGATATTGATGCATAAAATTGCGAAAGATATTTGTATACGGCTTGCATTGTATTCATTTTCATTATAACAGCGTGTCGATGATACATACAGCTTATCTTGCGATATATTAAAGCATTGTCTATATTTTATGTGCAATGTTAAACAGGAAATGAGTCAAAAATTCAATTAATTATGTTCAAATATTTACTCTTTAATTAAATAAGCGAAGGGTATCTTAAATATCGATCATGATGATCAATTAAATAAACAAAAAATATGGCGGAGCTTTTAAAAATATTTATGTTTAAAAAATACTGGACTCAATTGTGACTCGTTAGTGGGGCCTTGACTTCAAGTTAACTTTTAAAGAATCGAAGTATCTCTTCAAAGCTAACGCTGTGTCATTGCTCAAACAGCGTGCCATAAAAATACATTGAATAGACCGTCCAACTTTTTTATTCAACTCATTTATTTAGAAATTCTACAATAAATTTAAGACGTGAGTGACTATATGCTCATTATACGTTTACTACATACATACTGTAATTAAAACTTTACTCATAATTTTCGTTTCGTTAAAAGAGAACATTGTAGCATTAATATATTTTAATATAATTATTATTAAAAAAAAAATAAAAAAAAATAAAAAAAAAATAAAAAAATTATAATACGGGTATATCGATCGATTTTTGTACAAAATAATTTTTGTACAAAAATCGATCAGTCAATGTTCTATCAAACAAAATTACAAGCAAAATAAAAAAAAATGAATTAAGAACCTCCTTCTTATTTGCGAACGTCGGCTGAAAAACTATTTCAGTAACTTGTAAACTTTAAACAAACATTCAGTAGGTACTTATCTACCAATTAAATAAAAATATTTATGAAATCATCATAAAAAATTAATAATCAAAGCCGATATTAATATTTTAAAACCAACATTCACATCGTTTAAAAGTAGCCAATAAAACGTCTTAAAATATTTTCGGCTCCATCGCTTTTTATAGGTCCGACTACGATTGAGTGGCCATAGGTTGGCGTGTGGGCAGTCGAGGACTATTGAGTCTTTCTTTTTTTTCAGCACACCACTCCACTAGACAACGATTGCGATGTCTTTATAGTCGAAATACCCATCGAATAGCAACGTGAAATAAAATTGACCTGAACATTAAACGTAGGTATTAAAGATAACTGGTTCGAAGGAATTGCTTTATTTTATATTTAAAGTGTTCTGAACTAACTTTGCACTATTGCTGTACAATCATATCACAGTTTCACACTTATCATACTAATATTTTAAGTGTGAAAGTTATTTATTTGGATGTTTGTCCCTCAATCACGATGAAACTACAGAACGGATTTTGAAATTAGGTATACGCATAGGGTATGAGCTGACATGGGTGATAGGATACTTTTTATCCCGATTAAATGCTTCCTTAAGATAAAACACAAATAACCAGTCCTAAATTGATTTTAAACGTCCTAATTTCACGCGGGAATAGCCACGGAGGGAAGCTAGTATGATATAGATCTTACATTCGCCATAAAGTAATTAATACAACTGCAATCCCACCTTAAAATAAAATTATCTGTATTAATGTTATAACTTGACGCTACGGATTCCAATAAATAGTGTAAATAATTAAGATTGCAAACCGCAGTGTGGTCAGGATGCTTAGCACCGTCACCTGTTGTGAGCAAATACAGATAAGAAGCTATCTGCATCGAGTTTACTGGTTTAGTAGACTGGTGATGTCTATAAATATGTTTATATGGATAATATGATATACTTCTAGAAATTACCAATATGACGTTTAAATAAAATGTAGAGCTAAGACCATTATAAATGTCTAATTTGCGTTCATGTCCCTCTTATTTACTTAAAAAATTGCAATATTGTAATATACCCGCAATGCAGTTCGTAATTCCAACACATATAGCGCAATGTATTCCTGATCTTACAAGTCGTATCTTCTAATTCGTGCTAATGCAAACTAGACACCATTAAGAAACACTAACAAAATGTAAATTTAATTTTATACCAGTGTATAGGATTTAACTAAAGCATAGGTACATCGTTAAGCTTGGATAAAATCAATTTTGTACTTTACTGTTCAATGTCATAATAAATATTGTTACATAGCTATTCATTCTCCACTTGATTATAAAGTTACTACTGCATCTTTAATTTAAGGGATATTATCTCTTATGCCCATAAATATTGAGATGAAACTTGAGTTGGCACGTTGATGGGTCTCCGTTACCTTTCTTAAATTTCGTAAACAGTATTTATTTTTGTGTGAGTCAAAAATTCCTATTAGAAGCGGCTGGTGGAATGGAACTGGTTTTTATATTTTATCTGCTCAATATTATGTTGATGGTAACGCCTCAAAAAAATGCCAACTGTTTTTACATTGTAAGAATGAAATAATAAATTTTGTAAGAGCAAATTATTTTGATCGAGTGAAAAAGTACTTGTGCGAATAAATTAAACATATAATATGACATAGCACGTAACGAAATCAAATGAAAATTTAAACTAGATCGAAAGCATTATCCTCGAATGAGTCTTGATAGCAATCAGTATTCAGAGCTCATGTGGCAGTGAGAACGAATTAAGAGCAACATGTTGTGATACGACAGAGAACAATAGAAGGGATACAACACAAAAACAAGCACGCAAGCACAAATACAGGCCGAAACTCGAAACATACCTGTGCTCGCCAGACGAGGGTTATTAATTAGTAAATGTAGGGTGACAATCAACTCATATAGCCGAAATATACTCGCTCTCAACTTACTTACGATTATTTTAGTCAGTGAACAACAACGTAATATCAACGGTTCGGAACATTGCAAAAACTGAAAAATAAACTGTATTAGGAGATATGAGCACGATGCACCGTTTAAGCCGTACTCGTTGTCGTTGTCCGGAAAATTGGCATTAATGATGGTTCTCCTAATTAACGAAAAAGTGTCGCCACGTTGACGAGGCACCAGAAAAGGATGCCCGAATATATTCGGACATTGGCCGTTGTGAAACTCAAAAAACCGTTTAAAAATCACTCGCCCCGCCCACAGTCCGCCTTCGACTCTTGCGCACTTATGATTTATCGTTACGACGACATACCTTCCCTCGCACTAACTACCCAGCTTCCGTCCTGCTAATTATGTACCTATATATCGCCCTAACAAAATCTTTATCGCATTCCCGATTCAATAATCACCAACGACAATTTGAATTAATTTGAAATAATTGGAGTTGTGGACTTATTTATAACGTAATTAGCAAGCGACATTATCTCTCTACAACGCGGAAATGCCATCAGGATTCTTGAATATACAGATCGCGGGATTTCGGTCCTTTTACATAATTGTGAGTAATTTTTTATAAGACCAGTTTAAACCGTTCGTTAAAATAATATAACCGTAACAAATCTTTTATCGTACATTTAAAGTATTTTAGCGGGTGTTGAGATTAAAAGGAAACAGCCAATGGCGACCCCGCCAATTAAAAAGAATGTAACTTTAAAGCACAGAGCATGTATTTAATCTTTCAGTGCCATGTTAAGAAAAGGTGAACACGTGTCTAGCAAAGTGGTTCGATAGTGCGTTAAACGCGTACAGTTTTAGTACTTCAACGGTCTTTTGTTTGTATTGTTTTTAAAATAACCTTTTAAACAATGTGAATGAATATTCCGCGATGTTACAACATATTTATCTGTCAACTCAATATTACAACTATTCATATAATTTGTTAGATATGTTGTATATGATGTTGTTTTTGTATTTCCTTCTCAATTATGATCATATTTGTTATTAATACGAAATGATGAATTCAGAAATAAGCGTTAAGGCACTTTTGAATTCGTCGCTAGAATACGTGCAAAGATAATGGTTCCCCGTAACATGGTGTACATTTGCTCCCTGATCACGCATCAAGGACGAGAATCGAACGTATTTAGAATAATTTTAAGATGGTCACTGGCAGTTCTCACGCTATTGGCATTCTAGTTATTGGTAATGTATGCATCCTGTCACCAACGAGCTGTAAATTGCACGTACCGTACCTGGATGGAGGCAAAAATATTATGGGATTTTTGATTAACAAAGAAACATCCTCGTATCATAACTGAGAGTATGTATCACATATAATAATTTTCTAGTGTGTTTTGTTTGATACTGTTATAGAACATACACATATATGCGTTGACTGAGATACGTTTATTTATAAACAAATGGCTTTCATGTATATAATATAACATTAAAAAGGTTGAGTGCACACAACATAGATAAATCCCCATTACGTTTTCCACATTTAGAGAAATTCTTGTAAAGTAATTATACAAATACTACAGTATGTTTTAAACACTACATAACGTTTTTAGTATGAGTATTATAATAAGAAGATAATCAAAATAAGATACAGAACTCGGAAGATTAATAGCTCACTTTCCATATTCATATTACGAGTATATATAAGAAAACATAAAGGCGTTTTGACTCCACGCTGTTCACCTACAAGAGTATGGGTGTAGTTAGTTAAACTAATAGAGAATTTACCCGTGACAAATTAGTCGCTTACCGACCGCTGCACCGAATACATTAGCTACAAGCTTTGGGTAAAAAACTTGTTCCTCTGTTTTGTTGTGACACAGAATAAAGATTAACGTTCAAATTACTTCCCAATGAACCGTGTAATCAATGACACAAATTAAAATGTAAGCGCAATTGAATCGTGGTGTTTATAAATAAGAACTTATTTTACTTTAATCATAGTTTTCCCACACTTTGAGATTATATTCTTTGCTGGATCTCCGAGAATATAAGGGACAAGTTGTTGTAGTTAACCTTATTAGCGTAGAGAAGCTGAAATTTATAACTTTATTATGCTGGTAGTTAAATAACAATCAGGTTTTAGCACCTTTAGACACATTAATTCATAGTAGATATAGATTCAAATATAAATAGCTACAATTATTTTACCTACTATAAACTTTTTTTAATGTAAATTGATTCGTATTGATCTATACGAATAACATAAAGCTGAAGAGTTTGTTTGATTTTGTTTGGATGCGCTAATCTCAGGTGCTATTGGACCGATTTAAAAAATCCTTTTATCGTTAGGTATGTAGCTGTCTTCTGTGTCGTATAGCATAGGAAACAGAACTATTCTGTTTATTATAATTAAAGACTATATAATGTACCACGTGCGAAGCTAAAGCTAGTCGCTAGTACACAAAATAACAATATGTCCTGTCAAGACAGTTTAATTAAATATGCTGATTAACTGGAAACCAATTGACAAAAAACGTTTTGGCATGTAAAGTTTCTATTTATTCATGGAAACTCGAACTATGCGAGATCCCTTACTATTCCCAATCATAATTAATTTAAGCACTGTAAACTATATACGATAAGAAACATAAAGTCTAATAAAACGTGCAGCGATTGCGTAATAAAGAAAGATATTATAATATTAGCCGGTTCGATTTTATACGTTTACGATATCATTTCGCGTTTAGTGCTAGTACATAAAGTAGTCGGTCGTTGTCTGTATAGATAGGAAATGGTATGAGAATCAATATAAATAAATTGCCCAATAGAATTGCCCGAGGTACACCGTAGACGTTTGGTTTGAGATCAGATACTATAACTCAACACGCAACATATCAATTAAAGGATGTATTAAACATGCTCGTCTCCATACACGGCCTGCTCTGATTTAAACGCGACTGCGATCATCGTTTATAAGACTAATGGACTTAAGATAATGGTTCATATTTCATTTCAATTCACAGCCAAAAGGTTATTGTGATTTGAGAAAAAATATTTTTGTTTGGATTATTTCTAAGAAATAAAATTAATGTGTGGATAGGTAAGATTTCTAACTATTTATCTCAATTCATCTTGAACACACGTTATACATAAGATGCAATACATACCTACTTGAACTACAACACATAAAATTAACTGAAAATTAAAGGTATAAATACATATTAACCAATTACCAAATTATACCATGTTATAAAAGATTATAAACTCACATTTAAACTGCTTAATCTGATTCAGCATAACTGGCTGGATAAATATTTAATATCCTAATATTAAATACCTATTTTGATATAATGCAACACGATACGGTGCGCAGGCGTCAAGGAACGGCTCTGACGGCGTTGAATATCTCCGTTTTGTCATAAATTGCAACCTTATTTACGATCAATATCTTGAAATGATTTACTGTCATCTTGTTATTAAATGTCTCAATGAGCGATACATAGAAATTGTACTCTGGTGATATCATAATTCTCACTGATTCACATGCCGCGAGACAATCACATTCAATATAATTATTTTCACACTAATTAATTTAACATTATGATGAAATTTTTCTTACTGCATTTTCTTTTTTATTTGAATTATGTACAATTTACTACTAGATACAAACACGGTAAGAGTACTATCATTATGGTATTTCTTTATATTGTATTACTAATAAGGTTCCTTTCTCCAGAGCAAAAATTTGTAAAAGATGGAAAGACTACATAGTCTTCATAAGATCTCTTCTAAAATGGTTCGCCACATAAAATCTTTCCTAAGCTTCCTACAACCAAATAAACGTAATTCACGCAATTATAAAGGCTTTCACGGATAAAAGGAGATAACAAATTTTCCAAAAGCGTTGTTGCCTATCGCAATCTTAATATTGCGAGATAGACTTATGAGAATGCGCAAAGGAACTACCGGGAATCGCGTGTGCTGATTAAGGATTTCTATATAAGACATGAAAGAAAAAAGAACCTATATCTTCCTACATAACTTAGCTATACATTCATACTTTTCATACAACATGCAAGCAACTGAAAATCTTCTCAAACTTATAGATTAACAGAATTTTAACATGATTTTTTAAATATCTACTTGTTTGAAAGTAAACAAAAAACGATGTAGATTAAAAAATTTACAACTTTAAAATAAATACAATAAATAAAACATTAATATCATGGGAATTTATAAAATATCTAGCCTTGAGCTAAGAGACCCATAACGCATAATATAAAAATTATAATAAACCGATAAGCTTTTCATAACAACTGTACAAATCAAACTATAACCTAAAACAAGAAATACTTATGAAACACGTTACTAATTTTTACGACTTTAACATTATACATTAAAAGTATATATTGTCATTGAAATTCAAAGCTGTGGATATTCAAATAAATTTTACTTTTAGTGATCATTAAGGCTAATTTATTGCCACCTTCATAAGACGTTCTAAAAAGCTTATTGGCCGTTATTACTAGTTCTCTCTATCAATTTTTAAACGAATTGATGGAAACTAGCTTTGTGGTAAATACAAAATATTTAGAAAAATTGAATGTAAAATATAAAAAATAATAATAATAATACAAATCTATCGTTATTTACAATTTTAATGAAGTAATTTTGGTTTCATATCAACATTAATAATTGTATAAACTGGCAGCTGCGCCTAAGTATCCTAGAAAGTATTTATTTCATTCAAAACTTATACTTAGACACTGAACTGAGACTCGTTTAACTAATTAATAATAATTATAATTTTACTAATAACGTAATTCTACTAATTCGTTATATCGAATGAAAGAAGATAAAAATGTAGCGACACACATTAACATCCCTATCGTGACTATTCCTATATCGCGTGGTCATTTAGATCATAAAACAATAGAACAGTTGCAGCAGAGAATGCAATGCGCAGTTATGCAAATAGTAGGGTCGCGACCGAAAGCATGAATATTGATACAGCATTGTCGAGATTACAGATTTCACCAACGATAGCCTGATCTCTTTACTTTCTATGAGCACGAATCGTAAGCGAATTATCCTAAAACGTATGGTGATTGCTTCAGGGTATCGATAAATGTAAAGTCATAACATTAAAATGTGCACGTAGGTGTTCTTCACAATCTGTGTAAATGGTCGCAAAAACGTAAAGCGTTGCGCAATAATTCAAGGATAATGTAGATAGTCTGAAGTACAGAAGACTGGTCACGCAGCCACAATGGTCGCTCCGGCTAAGAAATGGCTTCAAAAACGTATATAGCTTCGTCAAATGGTCATAAAATGAGACTCGTTTTATGGCGCACCTTTACAGCCGCGGGGTAAGGATGGAGCGTGAGCACTACAACTCCGTTGGCATTGGAAAAACTCTATCTGATTGTGTCATGCATAAATATGCCTGTTTAATGTTTAAGAAATAAAAGTTGGCGATGTCTTGACAAGCTCACATGTAAAAAAAAGTTAAACTAAATTTACATTTGATGTTTTTTATATTGAAATAAACCCCTATGAATGTTTCCCTAACTCGTATTTGTTTAAAAATGTATTAATGTAAAATTGCATGATCTTGTACCTATGCATTTTAAAGAAATTTAAGAGGGTTTAAAATTTTATCCCACAATTTTTAAGCCACTTTTAAAAAGAAAGAAACAGATTTTGTATCTTAGAAACAATAAATTAGGTTATATTCAATAGATGAAATGAAATAAAAGTACCTTGGACTTTGTATGAAAAATACATAAGAAAAAGAAACATATGACGTGGATGTACAAACATATAAATTAATATTATAAATATAGAGCTTAGAAAGAAAGGCAACATTGACATCGACAATTTGGGTTGTAAAAGAGTATTGTTTCTTCTTAATAATTTAAATGTATTTCCATACATAAATTGTTTTGATTTAGTGTCGACTAGTACTGGAGCTCATCATTATTTATAGTTTAAATGAAGTCGTGTCGTAAATGTCTATATTGATTTATTTACGGCCCTATACTTATTAAAGCTATCCTAATTCTTATGTTTCATGCATGGGGTATAGTGGTTTTCTTCATCTTGCTTTATTACCTCTCATTTATTATGTTATAAGTTTTCCCCATAAAAATGCCTATCAATTTTGTGACACTTGTTTAATTACGGCAAATAGCAAAACATAAACAAATGTAATTTTGTTCAATTAAATATACTTATTGTATCGAAATCTAACGAATATTTTAACAATATAAAATAGCATCTTCATAAAACATATCGCACTTAAAGACATTAAAGTTTATAAGAATTTATGTAATAAAATTTACTTTAGCTTCTCAGCAATGTTAATTGATAATTATCTGCGTTGTTATTCGCAGTTAATAAATTAACTGTGAGTTACGGAAGTTTAAAAGTTCGTGAAATACCTGTGAATGACATCATTACGAGCTACCTGCCGCAGGTAAGCATACGTACAATAGCTTGGAACGATTTAAAAAAAAATTCCAAGAAACGCGGTCCGTTACCTTTTCTATCCATTTTTGTGCCTATGTGTGAAGTCCAAAGTTGTAGATAGTCGAGGAACAAAGCATATCCGATATAAGCTCTCCTACTTTGTATTATCTATCTAATATAGTTGTCAAATAGCGATTTTTTCATACAACTTAAAGTAATCTGTGAAGTGTTTTTAAAAACCGATTTCGAATCGTTATGTCTGATAATTGTAGTAGAACAATGATAACCAGATGTCAAATCAAAAAAATAAAAAATATATTATCCACAAACGGAAAAGTTCATCCTTGCTTATTATAATTTTGTTTCAAATCAAATAAGCATTATAATTATGACATAATTGATTAGAGGTTTTAAGAGAAACCCTTCTAAATTTAAAACGCTTAAATTATGTCTGTATTCACTAGTTTTAAGTGTAAAAGCCAGAGGTATATACGGTAACAATTAAATATGTATAATCCAAAGCTATTAATAACAACTTGCTTGTAGAAAAGGTTGATATAACAGAGACAACATTAATCATTGCTCATAAATATGTATAGAAACCCTTTGATTACAATGTTGGGCCAAAATTTATCGTCGAAATTGATACCCGTAGAATTATAACCACTTAGACTCAAATCGGAATTGCCCCAAATCAAAGAAGAAGAAAAATAGGTCTGTAATTAATACGCAAATTATATTAAAAAAAAAAGTGCATTTAACCATCTTAGTTATATTTTTGACGTTTTTTCCTGTTTCAAGTGAAATGTGTAAAAAATACAGAAGTATTTTCTCCTGTTTTATCTAATCAACTTGTGACTGATCTATCAACGCACAGCCCAACTACTGGACCGATCGGGCTGAAATTTGGCATGCAGATAGATAGCCATTGTGATGTATCCATAAAAAGATTTTGATAAATTTGCCCCCCCCAGGGAATATAATAGAATATGAATATTTATGCCATAAAAATTTATTTGATCTCGCGGACGAAGTTTCGTGCAACACCTAGTTTATCCATAAAGAAGTTAAGGGAATGAGATGAAAAAAAAACCTGCAACTTAAGTATTCATATAAGTTCTTTTTTTTCGAAATTTTATCGATGTACATAAATGTCTGGAGTAATATGTATAATATTTCATCGTTGATTGTTAAATCATCAAGCTAGAGTTTAAGGGCAATAATAACATTTAATTGATCTAGCCATTGTGGTCTCTGTACGACCGTTCTCCTTTGCATTCTCAGCGCAGGCAGTGTTTATCAAATAATAATATTAATTATTGCATTGTACTTTGAATATGGTAACGGTACAGAGCTTTATGTGGGCGTAAGATTCTTAACATTTCACTAGCGTGATTTGCATTTTACAACTTTTATCGATGTAACTAAACGAGAATTTGCCGCTAAAGGCGTTAATTTGTATTGCCAATCTTTAAATTCGTTGTAAAAGATTTAAAGGTACTGATTGAGTAAGGTCTTTGTTTTGAAATAACTAGAATTATGATTCTAATGAGTACGGTAAGCTCTTAAAATCTTAAAACTCCCCGCAAGCGCTGAAAACTAATGATTTTCGATTTATTACTTAACGTATATAAATATTAAAAACTCTATTTATTTGCTGCCTCCCTTCGTGTGAAGTTCGTGCAAACCATTAACTAGAATTTATTGCCACTATTATTCATCTCTCAGAAGTCATAACGAAGTAAAACATACTCCACACTGCGCACTCTTGGGTCACTGCGTTATAAACGACAAATCCCGTTATAATAAACATTTATTGTCATTTTATTACAAAAATATCAAGCACAGTACCTGTTGATAAGTTATTTTTATTATAGAATTAATGAGGCAACATTACAAGTCTTAAAAACATGCTGCATGATAAACATTTAGTTTTCTTTTTGGCACGGCGCCCCCGGCGTTTATTTTCTATGCAAAGCTATTATAAAGCCGCAATCTCACGAACCTCTCAAACAGTAAACGCTTATATTATCTCATTTATTAAGATGCTAGTGCTCTGTAATTTAAATATATGTAATCCATATAGAGAAAATATCAATGTTTTCATCGACAAATCTATAAAACATTCAAGATTATAATATTTCAGACTGTATCTACAAATATTGCAGGATCGGATGGTTAGACGCTTCGTTCAGTGTACAATAACATGTAAATCATACATAACCGTAATGCCAGGGAGGTGTGCCATGAACGGAATTAAAATGCAATAATATCTCTGCAGTGCCGCAATTCTGGCCTGTCTCAGATCTGCGGAGATTATCGTAAAGTATTTATTTATCCAACCTTCCCTCGGGAGGTTAGATAGCATCATGGAATCAATTTTGCGGTGAAACGTCGTGGAGGCGTAAAGTTAGCGGCCCTTGAGATACAGGTGGTAGTAATGGCAGCTTAATGAGTTTTATAAATTTATTAAAAATATAATTTGAATATTTGCGAGTATAACTTTTATTTATACTAAATAAACATGATGAGAAATTAATCAAAGCTTACAAAAATGCAATAGCCACTATAACTATGCTGTAAGTAAATCCCGTCTTAAATATGTAAAACTTATTATAACTTAATATCTATATAGTCTATAAGTTTGTTATTAGTTAACACAAAAAGTGCTTTGTCATAACTATATTTTACTTAAGAGATTGTTAGAAAAATAGGCAATAATAAAATATCATATCCAAATGTGATATTTTATTCGTTATTTCGTTAAAAAAACAAAATACCGTAACTAAATGCTCCAACCAAATTTACATACTTATAATCACAGAGCGCCTCTGTTCTCTCACGCAAATCATTGATCTTTAATCACGAGCCCGGGAAACATTTATTTACGCCATTTATATGTATCAAGCTGATTTAGCATGGAAGATGCAAGTTTATATTGCAACTTCGGCGTCAGTTGGCTTGAACTAAATTATGTTATCTGTACGCCTTAAACAAATCCCAGACATAAGGCGGTTGGTAATAAAAATGACAGCTAAACGTACGTTCCAGCTAAACTCCCATCAGACCTTCACTAAAGATACACAATTCATAATAACCTTCGTACGAGTCTTAACTTATGAGTTGTGTGCATACCGTGGGCATAACTACTTCTACAGAAACGTCAATGTATGACGTAGAAAGCAGGAGAGCCTTTACAAACCGGTTCAACTTCACATGAATACACGCACTCGAGCCTCCAATCAAATAAGGTCCATGTCTGTCTGTGATACGCTTTCTCGCTCAGCTCTCAATAAAGTATATTCGGAGGCAAAGCAGATCACGCTTGAGTGGTCAGCAGGGAACGCAGTGATAAGAAATCGGGACAGTTACCTGTCAGGGATGACTATTTCATTTAACAAAACAACAATGCTAAATTGCTCTGACGGAACGTGGAATTATTTTAAAAGGTATTCTTTCATTAATCTTACTTTTCGATTTTTGTTATAAAAATAGTTTCGTTATTATTAGTTACCAATGATAAATCTTATAGCAAGTAAGCTTGTACTGCTTTTCACACCTATGGTTAATAACAAATTATGTATCTTCACAATTCAAAAGCGCTTCTAAAGAAGTCTAGTTGAATAAACAAATGTTGGACTTTGAGTTCGTGTTGCTTACTTTGATAAATAACATTTTTTAGAAGGTACTCTACTAGAATAGTCATATTATATAGTAATCATTCCAATGGTGCCATAAATAAATCACAATCTATATAAAAATAAGAAAAAAGTAATTGTAATTAGTAATATACTGATATAAATAAATAAAACATATTGATATAGATGACTGCAATAAAATTATTAATTGCAATTTAGCACATGCTTACAGATCAACGACTCGATTAGAAACGCGATTGACTCTCTCCTCAGCCAGACTAGATTTTCTATTTAAAGTGCGTGCAACCGAGAACTGATTCAACTGATTTACGGTCAATTTTAAATTAAGTTAACAATGCCATGGAGTTTTATTTTTGTTTTTATATAAATATGTATTAAATGTATGATATAATATGTACAGTCTAAAGAATAGTTTTTATATAATATGTACTATTACGATTAGATTATAGTATGCACATTAAGAAATCTAAAAAAAAAAAGTTTAAGAGTATTAGAAATTTATGCTTCTCCGCCATAAGTGAATATCGTACCTAAATGGAATTTTTTCAACGATAAAGCTTTTAGGGGACTCGCCACCTTATCAATTACGCCTCAGAATGCATTAGACGACGCAACAGGTTAAAACGAATGCTGATTTAACATTTAAAGTTTTCTTTGAAAGAGCACGTCCCTTTGGACTAATAAATTTGATGATAAAAACAAGACGCTGATAAATTAAAAGCGTCCGGCGGTAGATCAGCAATTTTTACAACTACAACCGTTCAATTTGCAATCGATATAAAAATATTTTTATAACCACACTGTACTATTAAATTTTATAGCTCACAGGCATAGCCTTATTTTGTAATTAGTTATTTCACCATGCCATTGCATTATCTAGATATTTTTATTATAAAATTACAGCCTCACATAAATAAGGATGCTCTTAGATTAATGAATGCTGAACAAAAGGTGCAGCAAGAGCACGAACGCGAGCTGCAGTCTACAAAGACATCCATTTAAAGATATGTGAGTATTGCATGCAAAGAGAACAAAACAGTTATTACCGGCGTTAACTGAGGATTAAACGTACTACACAGACACAAGACTATTAGTATTGGCGTGAAATAATGAAAGCTATTTCACAGTATAACGTAACTTGTACGTTCATTAAGGCGGGTGTCGATGCCCGCGCCTGTGGAAGCACGTTGCATAAATCAGACGAGGGAATGCTGCCTGGCGCCCTAATGCGCTTTCGATGTCAGTTGATAGCCACCCCCTCCCTCCAGTTGCCTCCAATCGTTCTTATTTCACACAATCACAATCATACTTGATGAATTTGATAGTCAAATGAATAAATGATAACCATCATTTTCATGTAAAGTAGTGGTAGGTAACTAAGCGTCAATGATTGTTATTTTTGTTTAAAATACATTAAATTTTATATTAGTTAAAGTCAAGGCAAATTCTTAAGCTAACATACTCATTTATAATAATACATAGCATCTCAATAAAGTTAACATGGAAAGGGAAAGAAGAAAAATACAGTTATATTAAATCTTTCTGAATAGAAATTTATTATTAAAATGATTTTCCCTATGCGCTTTAATTTACAGCGGGAAATTCTTTGAGAAATTTTAAAATATTTCTGTCTGATTTCCATTGCATTTCTTAATTCGAAAGCGATTCTAATTTATAATATGTAACGAATGATTCTTTGCGAAATTCGTGTCAAACAAAATTCCTTAAAAGCAATGCTAATCAGATTCAAGAAAATAAAATCAGCTATTGAAAGAATATAACGGATATTTGAAGTGACATTTTAGCACTCAACGGTCAACAGCCTTTGCTCAATTTAAATAAAATATTAAAATGGTTTCGACAAATATGCGAATCCCTGGATTCTCGTTTAATAAATACGTATTACCTTCAAGTTTTTGTGACGGTTATGATAAGCACGTGTTACATTTATTTTGATGCTTTGGTTGTTAAGATAATATTTACACTTATTAAAAAGAATTAAATTCTTTACGAATTATAATGCCAAATTAACTCTGTCTGTCGGTCTCTACTTCACACCTAAACCATTGTACCTATTTGGGTGAAATTTGGGACAATGATAGTTTGTCACTCATCCCACAGGAAGGTAAACTAATGGGAGTGAATCCCGGGACTGCCTATCTTTTTGTTCAAGTACGCGAGTGATACCACGGGTGAAAAGCTGATATGAATATAAATTGTATTGAAATAACTTAGCGAAATTTTCTTTCAACTTTTTTGTTTCCAATATTGGATGGTCGCTTACCATAGTAATAATTTAGTGTCTTAATATATAACTTTGTGTATTTACAAATGCTTAGTATTAGTAAAGAGATAAATGCAGCAAGAAGTGGATTATTCTTTTTTCCTCATTAATTCTAAACGCTTGTGTAAGCTCCTTGGCCGTTTTAAATTAAATACAAAAATTTATGTTGTGTTCTTTGGATTTGTATTAATTTATGATTAAACTTTTCATCACATATTTCATTCAGGTACATTATATTTTAGTCACAGTTGACTACGCTTATTTTAAATTTTATAGATTATCAAGACGTAAAAGTTGAAAGCTAATCAACTTTCCCTCAATATGTATAACTTGTTTGATAGATATATGTCTCTCTTATTAGAAAGGCCCCTAAATGGTGTGGCAGACAAAACAAAAATTTTCAATCGAATTACAAACCAAAACCCATGTTTCACATAATCTCCGAAAGGTTTCAGAACGAATGTTGAGATATCGTCGCGAGACGCAGCTTATCGTTAATTTAGAGTCTCCGATTAGACTCCACCAGCCGACATACACTAACGAGCTTTCGTTTTAAATTTATTTTATTTTAACAACAGTACAGGGCCGATGTTTTGTCTTCTGTCTAAGCCGATAACTGTGCAAAGTTAATTGGAATGTCCCTTTATTTTATATACGGCTACATAACTCATATCAGTTAAGTTCATTATATGTGACCTCAATCTGAATTAAAATTAATGTTAATTAATTATGTAACGTTAAAGTGTTTTAGACATAAAAATGTTTACCTTTGTGGTTGTAGATTGTAACGGTGAGCTTGATGACACTGCACATACTTCCACTTCATATTTTTCTACACCTGCTTCGCGATCAAGAGGCACTGCCGTTGATAATATCCCCAGAGAAGAGTCAATATCAAACAATCTGTCCACTTGCTTTCCATCACCAGTCACATTCACTATATAATACTCTAACCCTGATCTATAATTGTTCGTCATATTCAAAACAGCAGTCCCACTCGGTTCGTTTTCCGCCACCGAGACGGAGCCCGCGTTCAACCAGGTTATACCTTCTAGTTCAGTGCCACCCATAATAACGGTTAAATATGTTTCTGTGCTTTTTTGCTCACTTAGTACGGCTTCGTCAGTTGCTTTTATAACCAAATTCCATCTTGCTTCTGGTGTGGCAGGAGGATATCGTAGAGTTAAAGCACCATTACTTCGATGCAAATCAAACATATCATTTCCACCGTGTATCAGTTTATAAGTAACTAGTCCATTTGTACCTGAATCCAAATCACGTGCAAGGATATTCATAATGAATATTCCCCTGCCTATACTTCTTCCTAATCGCTCTGAGTTAACTACGGCAGCGTTCATGGATACAAACACAGGAGCATTGTCGTTTATATCTTCAACTATAACCGTTACCAGTTTCTCTGCAGAAAGACGTGTTGATGGTGGCTCCGCTCTATCATATGCCACAACCGTTATTCTAAATGTATCAATACTTTCTCTGTCTATTGGCAACAAAGTATGAATTACACCCGTAACATTATTAATAGCAAAGTGACGCCTGCCGTCGTATGGCTCCTGATGTATAATAGAATAGTAGACTTTCCCATTTAATCCAGAATCAGGGTCTTCAGCTGTGACTGTCACTATGGGAGTATGTGTAGGAATACCTTCTCTTATTTGCCGCACTATTGCTGTGTTGGTGAAAATAGGAGCATTATCATTGGCATCAATTACATTCACAGTAAAAGATATACTTGATGATAAGCTAGGACTTCCATTATCCGAAACTGTAATGTTTAGAACATATGCCGTCAAATCTTCATAATCCAAGTGCTTATGTAAAAATAATTCACCAGAATAACTATCGATAAAGAATGTCTCCTTTCTATTACCCGATGATATTGAATATTGCAACTCGTTATTTATTCCTAAGTCGGCATCATTTGCATGAAATTGGATGATTTTTTTGTTTATCGGTTCAGTTTCTAATACTGCTACTTTCAATTGTGTTTGGCTAAATATAGGTGCATTATCATTTTCATCCAAAACGTCAACAGTAATGGTAGTTGTTGCTGAAAGTCGGACAGACTGACCGGAGTCATGCGCCATGACAACAAGTCGATAACGATCAATACTTTCTCGATCTAGAGGTTTATTTATAAAAAGTTGGCCAGTCGCTTCATCGAGCATAAATTTTCTCATATCATCACCTGCAATGAGTTTGTAATAAATATCTCCGTTCAAGCCTTCATCAGCATCAGAAGAGTACACTCTCATTATAGAAGCACCAACACTTGCTCCCTCAGACACTTCTACAGAATATGGAGTACGGGTAAATATTGGCGCATTATCATTGACATCTGTTATATAAATAGTTACTCTAACAGAATCAGAGAGTTTAACTTTTCCATTATCACTTACTGTCACCGTTAAAGTAATATAATTTTGCCCTGTTGTTTGTGATAAACTCTCTCGGTCAAACGATCGCAATGTTTTAATAAATCCATTTCTTGAGTCTATTCTGAAGTCATTTTGAGATATAGGTAAACTGAATGTTAATTCTGCATTTCGACCTATATCCTCATCAGTTGCAGTTAATTTTCCAACAAATGTATCGGGCGGCTCATTTTCTTTTATTTTAAATATAAACGTTGTGTTTGTAAATTGAGGACTGTTGTCATTTTCATCTAAAACATGAATGACAACAGGTACTTGTGAAGAACGTGGCGGATTACCGTGGTCATACGCTACGATCGTTAATGAATAGTAATCCTTCTCTTCTCTATCGAGTAGACTTTTTACATACAGAAAACCATCCGGAAACACGCCAAATTTTCCGTCAGTATTACCTTCTATGATTGAATAGGATATTTGCCCGTTTGGACCTAAGTCAGCATCCGAAGCAGAAATTGCAAAAAATCTTGTATTAACCAACGTCGATTCCAAAAGAGACGTTTCATATGAAGTATGATCAAACACAGGAGTGTGGTCATTGACATCATCTAATATAACTGATATACTATATTTAGTAGCAAGAACCGGTTTTCCGTGATCAGTTGCAGTAACTTCTATTGGCAATATGGTACCAGGTTCATTGGTAAAAGCTTTATTTAAATAAATTACTCCGGTTGTCTCTGATATTCTGAAACTATTTTCGGAGTTGTAGCTTAAAGTGTAAGATATTGTTCTGTTAGATCCAGAATCACGGTCAATGGCACGAGCAAAATAGACCTCTTGGCCAACAGCCATATTTTCCGCAATATGTATTTCATCCTTGCCTTCAATAAAAACGGGATAATTATCATTAACATCTAATATAGATATGTTGACAATAGTAAACCCATACGAGAATCCGCTTCTTGCCATTATTTTAAGGTGGTATGTCATTTTCTCTTCACGGTCTATGTTTCCTTGAGTACTTATAACACCTGTCTTTTTATCTATTTGAAACACATGCTTTTGATCCCCTTCCGTTATGAAATAGGATATCTCATCACTTGTTATTGTGCTGCTAACTTTACCAACAAAACGTGTGGTTTGTTCTTTTAAGGTTCCATCATCTTCTACTATTCTATACTTATAACCGTTATAATTTTCAAAATCCAGGTTTTTAGTCTGAGATTTTTTTAAGACTTCAACTACTGCATCCTCCAATGCTCTTCTATTACCTTTATCTTTACAAGATACTATCAAAGAATAAAAAGCTTTAGGAGCTTTACGAAAATCTTTCAATAAAATTATGTTTCCTGTCCAAGGTTCAACATCAAAAAATCCGTCACCACCACTTTCCAAAGAATACATTATTTTGGCATTGTCGCCGTCATCGTCATCAAAAGCTTGTATTTGCAAAATAGTAGATCCCGGAGACATATCTTCGGCAATGCTTGTGATGTATCTTTGAGGATAGAAAATGGGGTCATTGTCATTCACATCAAGCACTCGTAAAAGAATAGTAGCTGTTGATGATTGCGGAGGATACCCTTGATCTTTAGCGAGAACCTGAATTTCGTAGCTTGGTGTTTTTTCCCTGTCTAATTCTATAATCGTACTTAGTTGACCTGTGACTGGATCAACTATGAATGTATTAGGATATTTTCTTTCAGTGCTAGGTGGTAAATAATAAGATACAGAGCCATTGGTTCCCTGGTCATAATCTGAAGCTGTTAAAATTAAAATTTCTTTTATTGGGCTGATATTTTCAGCTAAGGTTGCATTTATTTGCTGCTGAGGGAACGAAGGAGCTTCGTCATTTTCATCTAGGATAGTTACTTTCAATCTTGTATACGCCCATTTCGGATTTGGTCCACCATCCCTTGCAGATACATTCAATTCCACTGTCCCTTGTATTTCCCGGTCTAGTAGAGATTTTGTTGTAACTAAACCAGTTAAATGGTCTATCGAAAACCACTGCTGTTGATTACCATCGTAAAAATCGTAATAAATTTCTGCATTAACTCCAGTATCTTCATCGGTTGCTGTTATACCCGCTATATAAGTACCAGGAGGGGCAAGTTCACTTAAAACTGTAGAATATTCAGATTTTTCAAATACAGGTTCATGGTCATTGACGTCATTAACATGTATGACTAAGAATGCAGTTGCCGTCCGTGGCGGTATGCCTTTATCAGTCGCTACCATAGTAAGGTTATATTTGCTTATTTCTTCTCTATCTAAAATTCCATTAACATGAACGATATACACGCTACTAGAATTTTCTAATCGAAAATGGTTTAATTCGTTGCCAGACTTTATACTAACAGTCGTTATACCATTAAGACCTGCATCTAAATCAGTTACGGTTATAGCAGCAACAAGAGATCCATTTTTAGCATTTTCATCAACAGTAGCAAAGTTGG
The DNA here is from genome assembly GCF_012273895.1 of Zerene cesonia. Taxonomy (NCBI): domain Eukaryota; kingdom Metazoa; phylum Arthropoda; class Insecta; order Lepidoptera; family Pieridae; genus Zerene; species Zerene cesonia. The sequence goes on along the minus strand of NC_052120.1, from coordinate 5,039,568 downwards.
CTGTTGACGGAACATAAGTAAATGTTATGACTGGATCGTGATCATTTGCATCAATTAGATTTACAGTCACATAAGAACGAGCGTCTTGACGGGGAACCCCGTGGTCTTTCGCAATAACTGTTAAAACACATGTCATATTACAAGTAGTATTACTGCAGTACTGAGGACAGCTCAATTTTTTTAAGGTTGTTATCACGCCAGACTCTGGATCTACAGCGAATTGCTTCTCAGTGTCAGTCACTTCATAAGTTATTTTACTATTGTCACCAAGGTCACTATCCGTAGCAGTAACCTTGAGCACAGTGGTCCCTGGTGGTACACTTTCATTTAACGAAACTGAAAAATCGCTTTGGTCAAATATTGGTGGGTTATCATTCACGTCTAAGATTGTTACGTTTACTTGTAAATAGCCATACTTAGGCGGACTGCCTCCATCTCGTGCTGATATATTTAATACATAGAAATCATTAGTTTCTCTATCAAGTTTTCCCGTTGTTTCTAAATGCAAATATGATGTATGACCACTTGGATTTACTGTTACATTCAGCCGAAATTTTCCTTCTGTGTCTCCATCAACTATTCTGTAGTCATTAGCAATTCCATTTTCATCTAAATCCTTATCAGTTGCGGCATCTAAAAGCAACTTAGTTCCGGGTGACGCACTTTCAGAAAATGCAACCGCTATACTAGGTTCCGGAAATTCAGGATAATTGTCATTGACATCCGTAATCCGTATACGCACTTCTATAGGATATGTAGGCTGGCTCGATAATACAACAAACGCATAGCGATCTACACTTTCTCTATCAAGAACAAAATTAGTTTTTATTTCACCTGATATAGGGTCTAGAAGAAATTCTTTCGGTGATTCATTAAAACGATATGTAAATCCAGGCTTGATAGGTATTCTACCAACAATTGTCCCTATAGGTTGAGCCTCAGGCACCCGCAGATCCACACCGGTATCGACAGCACGGGACTGCATCTGTTCGGCGGCGGCGCCAGCGCCCGCGCCGGTAAGCAGCGCCAGCGCGACCAGCACCACGTGCCACCGCCCCATTACGGTCATGATACCGACAAAAACATTGCAGGGTCGATTCCCTTTTAGCAAAACTCTGGAGCAATCTGCGTCTCGTTCCCACAAAGTTGCGTCCTCACTCGTCTCAGGTATGCAACATGGCCGCTACGACCTGCGCGAGCAAGAATATCTCACGAAGAGCGCGACTCGACGTTGCGCCTACGCCGTCGCATTCATTCGTAAACACACGTGACACACACAATACACTAGTTCATTAACCAAGAAAACATTCCATAAAGTATATAAACACACGTCATGTACGTCACATATATAGAAATATCTATGTTAATCACAATTCCAAAACACTTTCGAGTCAAGTTTTTCACAGAATCCAACGCACGTAGTACGAACGCGACATGCAGGTAGGCTACGTAAGAGCCGACACGATACTGGCGGGTGGAGGCTTTCACGCCGCCCCGCGACCCACCTCGCTCCGCGTCGACCCCTCCCCGCAGCTTTAAAGCTCCGGGCTGTAGAGGATGATGATGTAGAGATAATGGCCGCCTAAGAATTCTACTATTTATTGTTCGATACTAGACACTCGCCATTCTTGAAAAATCTTGCAGGCGCAAGTATATTCGAGTTTTTATGTAATATTTATGAAAATAGTCTTAGAAATCACATAATACACACACAATAGTATATTAACATGATATTAATTTATATAATTATGTAAAAAACAAAATATTGTAATTTAAATTCATGTTATTTATACGGTTTTTCTATTTATCCCGTTGAATTCTTTTATATAGACGGACGTTGTTGCATCTTCAATTTTGATATACATACATACAACAACACATTACCACATTACCTAAAAAGGTGTATTCATATTAAAATATAGAACTCATTACAATTTACGCAAGTAATATGGTTTATTAACAAAAAAATTTCATTTTCTTTTTGAAATAAAGATATGCTATATTGAAACGTAAATTTTGATTGTGTTATTTATTATAGAAGATGAAACTTGCTAATTGTTGCTTATAGTGATCTCTAGTATTCTTCTTCGCTTCTGATCAATTCGAATATTAGTATTTACTTGTATTTGATTTTACGTGAGATTATACATTTAGAAATTAAACAAGGAGACAGTCTCCCCGTGACCACGCTCGCTGTCAAGTGTTCGAAACGTCGAGATAATATAATTAATAAATCGCGTTTAAAATCTGATAAAGTCTTTAATTTCTATAAGTCGAATATTTATTGTGAACTAGCTGACCCGGCAAACAATTATGTCATAAACGGCAATGGAGCTGGTGTGTCGCCTGATGGTCAGCGCTACCACCGCCCATGGATATTTGGAGAGGTGTAAGGTCGATTCGCAAGGTTCGGTCGCAGACCTTACGCCTCTTCAAATGGATTGCCGACTGCAAATTGGAAAGGGATTAGGAAAGGATTGAAGAGAGGAATGAATGAAAGGACTGGGAAGGGTAAGGAAGAGAATATGGGCCTCCGGCTCCCACACACCGAACACAACAGTATGTTATTTCACGCCGGTTTTCTGTGGGGGTATGGTACTTCCCCGCTGCGAGCTGGCCCAATTCGTGCCGAGCGTGCTCGACTACCACATACTAAATATGCACGTTTTGTTTAATATTTTTCACACATATCTTCTTATTTTCAAAATTACAAGAGAAACGAAACTTCAACTTATTCACAACTAGCTTTTCGCCCGCGGCTTCGCCCGCGTAGAATTCGCTTATATCGCGCGACATGGTAAGGAGTATTTTCTTCGTATTAAAAAGTATGGTTTTGCTCTTTCCCACGTTCATCTCCATCTTCATACCAAGTTTCATCAAAATCGGTTTGACAATAACGAACTTTCATACAAACTTTCATCCCCTCTTTCAACCCTTTCTACCCTTTTTTCGCGATAAAAAGTATCCTATGTCCTTTCCCAAGTTCAGTTCTATCTTCATATCAAATTTTGTCAAAATCGGTTCAGTGGTTTTGGCGTGAAAGCGTAACAGACAGACAGACAGACAGAGTTACTTTCGCATTTATAATATTAGTAGGGATACTTTTTGAATGCTTATGAAATATTTTTTTTAAATTATTATTATATTGCGTACTTGAATTTAAGTGCAATAATGATAATAAAAAACGTTTTTTTTTTTTTTAACCCAATTAAATATGTATGAGGCTAATCGTGAGACACAAGATTCCTTTTTATTAAGAATCTTGTTTATGTAGATGTAAAAGCATATTGAATGAACTAATCATTCAATATGCTATAGTTAAAATAGGAAATCAATTCAAGCAAAACACACTTTCGAAACTTTTTGTTACATTTTATTTAGGTTCTGTCATAATATGTGGTTATCAATCATTAAACATTATTATATCTGCTCTTTGGTCATGGTAACGCAATTTTTTTTTTCAGTATTCAGCGTTCTAAAAAATAACAAAAGCTGTGCTATAAAATTACAAGGTTCAAAATTAAACGAGCCCTCCTTTAGCATTACCGCGTTATACTAAGTATTAAATGATCTTTTTAAATTTACGCCATCTCGTGGCTATTTCAAAAAGATATAAAGATACATCTGCAGAAATGCTGGTTGCTTGAAGTCAACTTTTATAGACCTCCAAGTACTGAGCTTTTAATACATAGATGGCGCTATATAATATAATACTCGTATACAATTTCAAAACCAATTAGTGATATCATAAAATTTCATTAGTGCTAATTTTATAGTATGCTTATCAAGTTTAAACAAAATTTTGTTACACAGCAGTTGTAGCATTACCTACAATTGTTGTGTAATGAAGTGGAAAGCTCTATGCAATTTAATAATTTAGCATTGGAAAACCTTCAATGTATTATCACAAATAACATAATACCACAGATAATATAATACTATATTAGTTTTGTTATCTACGATACTTTTATCTTCTTATTGGTAATAAACAACTAAACAACTAGAGAGCGAGCTTGGAATATGCTTATGGTAATATTATTTTGATAAGACTATCATATTATATGTATTTTGATAACTTGATATTATTTTGACTTGTTTCTTTTATATATATATATAAGCCAATTGTCTAATATTATGAATTATCAAAGAACTGAATTAGTTTGTAAAGGTGACTTAAAATTTAAATTTAGATACATTGGGCTAATTGTCGAAGGATAATACCGAAGTTTCCTACACATTTTCATAATAAGATAAGATGACGACTCAATAATCAATAAATTCTCTGCTTTGGAAACAACAATTTTGACGAAATTACCCAAATTCACACATACCAACAGGCTTAGAACCAATTGGAATGACAAAGAGATGATTCAAAAAAATATAATTTCCTTTAAATAATAAGTTTAAATTAAAACAAAATTGTTATCTCTAAATTTTGCCCTTCAATAGGTAAAGATAATACCTCCAAATCTTTTGTTGTAAATATAAAACAAACTGTCTATCGGTAGTGCCTCTTAAAACCTTCCGACGTCATAGTACAAGTCTGTATCGGTCTTTTGGAAGGTTAAAAATAGACTAGTATTAAATACTTACTACATCTATTGGTAACACTTGTTGCTGGAAAGCGTTGACGTCACGCCCCTACCCTCCGCCAGTTTGCCTGGGGGGAACCGCGCCCCCCGGTGGGTCGCACTGACGTAAGGACTCACATTCATGAATGGGAAGAGTCCTAAACTTAGTCGAGCTGTTTTTTACACTCGTACAATGAATACTTCATCTATTGCGCAATTAAGATATCTCACAATATATGCTGACGCAAGCGACATTAATGTATTTTTCTTTTTCTAATTTAAAATGCCTTCTGGAATATAACATAAGCATTTCTCTGAAGTCTTATTATATCGTTCTTGATATCTCATTATTAAATGGACTTCGCCCACGTTACAAAATCCCGTGTTACAAAGGCTTTGAGTGGGTTTATTTTATAATTACAATAATACATTTAAATTAAAGGTTAGTGGTGACTACCGTTAAAAAAATTAATTAACCAGCAAATAAAAAGTATCACGTATTTTTACTAATGTTTCATAATCAGTTTATATTGAAATCATTTGACGTTTATATAGAACCAAAACTAAGGATTTAATATTTTCTTCCAATCGTACTACAATGCCTAATCAGATTATAAGTTAA
>NC_052120.1:5006248-5033375 GCF_012273895.1 Zerene cesonia | reverse complement strand
TTAACTTATAATCTGATTAGGCATTGTAGTACGATTGGAAGAAAATATTAAATCCTTAGTTTTGGTTCTATATAAACGTCAAATGATTTCAATATAAACTGATTATGAAACATTAGTAAAAATACGTGATACTTTTTATTTGCTGGTTAATTAATTTTTTTAACGGTAGTCACCACTAACCTTTAATTTAAATGTATTATTGTAATTATAAAATAAACCCACTCAAAGCCTTTGTAACACGGGATTTTGTAACGTGGGCGAAGTCCATTTAATAATGAGATATCAAGAACGATATAATAAGACTTCAGAGAAATGCTTATGTTATATTCCAGAAGGCATTTTAAATTAGAAAAAGAAAAATACATTAATGTCGCTTGCGTCAGCATATATTGTGAGATATCTTAATTGCGCAATAGATGAAGTATTCATTGTACGAGTGTAAAAAACAGCTCGACTAAGTTTAGGACTCTTCCCATTCATGAATGTGAGTCCTTACGTCAGTGCGACCCACCGGGGGGCGCGGTTCCCCCCAGGCAAACTGGCGGAGGGTAGGGGCGTGACGTCAACGCTTTCCAGCAACAAGTGTTACCAATAGATGTAGTAAGTATTTAATACTAGTCTATTTTTAACCTTCCAAAAGACCGATACAGACTTGTACTATGACGTCGGAAGGTTTTAAGAGGCACTACCGATAGACAGTTTGTTTTATATTTACAACAAAAGATTTGGAGGTATTATCTTTACCTATTGAAGGGCAAAATTTAGAGATAACAATTTTGTTTTAATTTAAACTTATTATTTAAAGGAAATTATATTTTTTTGAATCATCTCTTTGTCATTCCAATTGGTTCTAAGCCTGTTGGTATGTGTGAATTTGGGTAATTTCGTCAAAATTGTTGTTTCCAAAGCAGAGTATTTATTGATTATTGAGTCGTCATCTTATCTTATTATGAAAATGTGTAGGAAACTTCGGTATTATCCTTCGACAATTAGCCCAATGTATCTAAATTTAAATTTTAAGTCACCTTTACAAACTAATTCAGTTCTTTGATAATTCATAATATTAGACAATTGGCTTATATAGATATAAAAGAAACAAGTCAAAATAATATCAAGTTATCAAAATACATATAATATGATAGTCTTATCAAAATAATATTACCATAAGCATATTCCAAGCTCGCTCTCTAGTTGTTTAGTTGTTTATTACCAATAAGAAGATAAAAGTATCGTAGATAACAAAACTAATATAGTATTATATTATCTGTGGTATTATGTTATTTGTGATAATACATTGAAGGTTTTCCAATGCTAAATTATTAAATTGCATAGAGCTTTCCACTTCATTACACAACAATTGTAGGTAATGCTACAACTGCTGTGTAACAAAATTTTGTTTAAACTTGATAAGCATACTATAAAATTAGCACTAATGAAATTTTATGATATCACTAATTGGTTTTGAAATTGTATACGAGTATTATATTATATAGCGCCATCTATGTATTAAAAGCTCAGTACTTGGAGGTCTATTAAAGTTGACTTCAAGCAACCAGCATTTCTGCAGATGTATCTTTATATCTTTTTGAAATAGCCACGAGATGGCGTAAATTTAAAAAGATCATTTAATACTTAGTATAACGCGGTAATGCTAAAGGAGGGCTCGTTTAATTTTGAACCTTGTAATTTTATAGCACAGCTTTTGTTATTTTTTAGAACGCTGAATACTGAAAAAAAAAATTGCGTTACCATGACCAAAGAGCAGATATAATAATGTTTAATGATTGATAACCACATATTATGACAGAACCTAAATAAAATGTAACAAAAAGTTTCCTATTTTAACTATAGCATATTGAATGATTAGTTCATTCAATATGCTTTTACATCTACATAAACAAGATTCTTAATAAAAAGGAATCTTGTGTCTCACGATTAGCCTCATACATATTTAATTGGGTTAAAAAAAAAAAAACGTTTTTTATTATCATTATTGCACTTAAATTCAAGTACGCAATATAATAATAATTTAAAAAAATATATTTCATAAGCATTCAAAAAGTATTGTGAATAAGTTGAAGTTTCGTTTCTCTTGTAATTTTGAAAATAAGAAGATATGTGTGAAAAATATTAAACAAAACGTGCATATTTAGTATGTGGTAGTCGAGCACGCTCGGCACGAATTGGGCCAGCTCGCAGCGGGGAAGTACCACACCCCCACAGAAAAGCAGCGTGAAATAACATACTGCTGTGTTCGGTGTGTGGGAGCCGGAGGCCCATATTCTCTTCCTTACCCTTCCCAGTCCTTTCATTCATTCCTCTCTTCAATCCTTTCCTAATCCCTTTCCAATTTGCAGTCGGCAATCCATTTGAAGAGGCGTAAGGTCTGCGACCGAACCTTGCGAATCGACCTTACACCTCTCCAAATATCCATGGGCGGTGGTAGCGCTGACCATCAGGCGACACACCAGCTCAATGGCCGTTTATGACATAATTGTTTGCCGGGTCAGCTAGTTCACAATAAATATTCGACTTATAGAAATGAAAGACTTTATCAGATTTTAAACGCGATTTATTAATTATATTATATTAACTCGACGTTTCGAACACTTGACAGCGAGCGTGGTCACGGGGAGACTGCCTCCTTGTTTAATTTCTAAATGTATAATCTCACGTAAAATCAAATACGAGTAAATACTAATATTCGAATTGATCAGAAGCGAAGAAGAATACTAGAGATCACTATAAGCAACAATTAGCAAGTTTCATCTTCTATAATAAATATCATAATCAAAATTTCAAAAAGAAAATGAAATTTGTTTGTTAATAAACCATATTACTTGCGTAAATTGTAATGAGTTCTATATTTTAATATGAATACACCTTTTTAGGTAATGTAATGTAAAGATTAAATGAATTATTTAAATATTATTGAATTAGTTGTTGTTGTATGTATGTATATCAAAATTGAAGATGCAACAACGTCCGTCTATATAAAAGAATTCAACGGGATAAATAGAAAAACCGTATAAATAACATGAATTTAAATTACAATATTTTGTTTTTTACATAATTATATAAATTAATATCATGTGTTAATATACTATTGTGTGTGTATTATGTGATTTCTAAGACTATTTTCATAAAAATTACATAAAAACTCGAATATACCTGCGCCTGCAAGATTTTTCAAGAATGGCGAGTGTCTAGTATCGAACAATAAATAGTAGAATTCTTAGGCGGCCATTATCTCTACATCATCATCCTCTACAGCCCGGAGCTTTAAAGCTGCGGGGAGGGGTCGACGCGGTGCGAGGTGGGTCGCGGGGCGGCGTGAAAGCCTCCACCCGCCAGTATCGTGTCGGCTCTTACGTAGCCTACCTGCATGTCGCGTTCGTACTACGTGCGTTGGATTCTGTGAAAAACTTGACTCGAAAGTGTTTTGGAATTGTGATTAACATAGATATTTCTATATATGTGACGTACATGACGTGTGTTTATATACTTTATGGAATGTTTTCTTGGTTAATGAACTAGTGTATTGTGTGTGTCACGTGTGTTTACGAATGAATGCGACGGCGTAGGCGCAACGTCGAGTCGCGCTCTTCGTGAGATATTCTTGCTCGCGCAGGTCGTAGCGGCCATGTTGCATACCTGAGACGAGTGAGGACGCAACTTTGTGGGAACGAGACGCAGATTGCTCCAGAGTTTTGCTAAAAGGGAATCGACCCTGCAATGTTTTTGTCGGTATCATGACCGTAATGGGGCGGTGGCACGTGGTGCTGGTCGCGCTGGCGCTGCTTACCGGCGCGGGCGCTGGCGCCGCCGCCGAACAGATGCAGTCCCGTGCTGTCGATACCGGTGTGGATCTGCGGGTGCCTGAGGCTCAACCTATAGGGACAATTGTTGGTAGAATACCTATCAAGCCTGGATTTACATATCGTTTTAATGAATCACCGAAAGAATTTCTTCTAGACCCTATATCAGGTGAAATAAAAACTAATTTTGTTCTTGATAGAGAAAGTGTAGATCGCTATGCGTTTGTTGTATTATCGAGCCAGCCTACATATCCTATAGAAGTGCGTATACGGATTACGGATGTCAATGACAATTATCCTGAATTTCCGGAACCTAGTATAGCGGTTGCATTTTCTGAAAGTGCGTCACCCGGAACTAAGTTGCTTTTAGATGCCGCAACTGATAAGGATTTAGATGAAAATGGAATTGCTAATGACTACAGAATAGTTGATGGAGACACAGAAGGAAAATTTCGGCTGAATGTAACAGTAAATCCAAGTGGTCATACATCATATTTGCATTTAGAAACAACGGGAAAACTTGATAGAGAAACTAATGATTTCTATGTATTAAATATATCAGCACGAGATGGAGGCAGTCCGCCTAAGTATGGCTATTTACAAGTAAACGTAACAATCTTAGACGTGAATGATAACCCACCAATATTTGACCAAAGCGATTTTTCAGTTTCGTTAAATGAAAGTGTACCACCAGGGACCACTGTGCTCAAGGTTACTGCTACGGATAGTGACCTTGGTGACAATAGTAAAATAACTTATGAAGTGACTGACACTGAGAAGCAATTCGCTGTAGATCCAGAGTCTGGCGTGATAACAACCTTAAAAAAATTGAGCTGTCCTCAGTACTGCAGTAATACTACTTGTAATATGACATGTGTTTTAACAGTTATTGCGAAAGACCACGGGGTTCCCCGTCAAGACGCTCGTTCTTATGTGACTGTAAATCTAATTGATGCAAATGATCACGATCCAGTCATAACATTTACTTATGTTCCGTCAACAGCCAACTTTGCTACTGTTGATGAAAATGCTAAAAATGGATCTCTTGTTGCTGCTATAACCGTAACTGATTTAGATGCAGGTCTTAATGGTATAACGACTGTTAGTATAAAGTCTGGCAACGAATTAAACCATTTTCGATTAGAAAATTCTAGTAGCGTGTATATCGTTCATGTTAATGGAATTTTAGATAGAGAAGAAATAAGCAAATATAACCTTACTATGGTAGCGACTGATAAAGGCATACCGCCACGGACGGCAACTGCATTCTTAGTCATACATGTTAATGACGTCAATGACCATGAACCTGTATTTGAAAAATCTGAATATTCTACAGTTTTAAGTGAACTTGCCCCTCCTGGTACTTATATAGCGGGTATAACAGCAACCGATGAAGATACTGGAGTTAATGCAGAAATTTATTACGATTTTTACGATGGTAATCAACAGCAGTGGTTTTCGATAGACCATTTAACTGGTTTAGTTACAACAAAATCTCTACTAGACCGGGAAATACAAGGGACAGTGGAATTGAATGTATCTGCAAGGGATGGTGGACCAAATCCGAAATGGGCGTATACAAGATTGAAAGTAACTATCCTAGATGAAAATGACGAAGCTCCTTCGTTCCCTCAGCAGCAAATAAATGCAACCTTAGCTGAAAATATCAGCCCAATAAAAGAAATTTTAATTTTAACAGCTTCAGATTATGACCAGGGAACCAATGGCTCTGTATCTTATTATTTACCACCTAGCACTGAAAGAAAATATCCTAATACATTCATAGTTGATCCAGTCACAGGTCAACTAAGTACGATTATAGAATTAGACAGGGAAAAAACACCAAGCTACGAAATTCAGGTTCTCGCTAAAGATCAAGGGTATCCTCCGCAATCATCAACAGCTACTATTCTTTTACGAGTGCTTGATGTGAATGACAATGACCCCATTTTCTATCCTCAAAGATACATCACAAGCATTGCCGAAGATATGTCTCCGGGATCTACTATTTTGCAAATACAAGCTTTTGATGACGATGACGGCGACAATGCCAAAATAATGTATTCTTTGGAAAGTGGTGGTGACGGATTTTTTGATGTTGAACCTTGGACAGGAAACATAATTTTATTGAAAGATTTTCGTAAAGCTCCTAAAGCTTTTTATTCTTTGATAGTATCTTGTAAAGATAAAGGTAATAGAAGAGCATTGGAGGATGCAGTAGTTGAAGTCATAAAAAAATCTCAGACTAAAAACCTGGATTTTGAAAATTATAACGGTTATAAGTTTAGAATAGTAGAAGATGATGGAACCTTAAAAGAACAAACCACACGTTTTGTTGGTAAAGTTAGCAGCACAACAACAAGTGATGAGATATCCTATTTCATAACGGAAGGGGATCAAAAGCATGTGTTTCAAATAGATAAAAAGACAGGTGTTATAAGTACTCAAGGAAACATAGACCGTGAAGAGAAAATGACATACCACCTTAAAATAATGGCAAGAAGCGGATTCTCGTATGGGTTTACTATTGTCAACATATCTATATTAGATGTTAATGATAATTATCCCGTTTTTATTGAAGGCAAGGATGAAATACATATTGCGGAAAATATGGCTGTTGGCCAAGAGGTCTATTTTGCTCGTGCCATTGACCGTGATTCTGGATCTAACAGAACAATATCTTACACTTTAAGCTACAACTCCGAAAATAGTTTCAGAATATCAGAGACAACCGGAGTAATTTATTTAAATAAAGCTTTTACCAATGAACCTGGTACCATATTGCCAATAGAAGTTACTGCAACTGATCACGGAAAACCGGTTCTTGCTACTAAATATAGTATATCAGTTATATTAGATGATGTCAATGACCACACTCCTGTGTTTGATCATACTTCATATGAAACGTCTCTTTTGGAATCGACGTTGGTTAATACAAGATTTTTTGCAATTTCTGCTTCGGATGCTGACTTAGGTCTAAACGGGCAAATATCCTATTCAATCATAGAAGGTAATACTGACGGAAAATTTGGCGTGTTTCCGGATGGTTTTCTGTATGTAAAAAGTCTACTCGATAGAGAAGAGAAGGATTACTATTCATTAACGATCGTAGCGTATGACCACGGTAATCCGCCACGTTCTTCACAAGTACCTGTTGTCATTCATGTTTTAGATGAAAATGACAACAGTCCTCAATTTACAAACACAACGTTTATATTTAAAATAAAAGAAAATGAGCCGCCCGATACATTTGTTGGAAAATTAACTGCAACTGATGAGGATATAGGTCGAAATGCAGAATTAACATTCAGTTTACCTATATCTCAAAATGACTTCAGAATAGACTCAAGAAATGGATTTATTAAAACATTGCGATCGTTTGACCGAGAGAGTTTATCACAAACAACAGGGCAAAATTATATTACTTTAACGGTGACAGTAAGTGATAATGGAAAAGTTAAACTCTCTGATTCTGTTAGAGTAACTATTTATATAACAGATGTCAATGATAATGCACCTATATTTACCCGTACTCCATATTCTGTAGAAGTGTCTGAGGGAGCAAGTGTTGGTGCTTCTATAATGAGAGTGTACTCTTCTGATGCTGATGAAGGCTTGAACGGAGATATTTATTACAAACTCATTGCAGGTGATGATATGAGAAAATTTATGCTCGATGAAGCGACTGGCCAACTTTTTATAAATAAACCTCTAGATCGAGAAAGTATTGATCGTTATCGACTTGTTGTCATGGCGCATGACTCCGGTCAGTCTGTCCGACTTTCAGCAACAACTACCATTACTGTTGACGTTTTGGATGAAAATGATAATGCACCTATATTTAGCCAAACACAATTGGCAGTAGCAGTATTAGAAACTGAACCGATAAACAAAAAAATCATCCAATTTCATGCAAATGATGCCGACTTAGGAATAAATAACGAGTTGCAATATTCAATATCATCGGGTAATAGAAAGGAGACATTCTTTATCGATAGTTATTCTGGTGAATTATTTTTACATAAGCACTTGGATTATGAAGATTTGACGGCATATGTTCTAAACATTACAGTTTCGGATAATGGAAGTCCTAGCTTATCATCAAGTATATCTTTTACTGTGAATGTAATTGATGCCAATGATAATGCTCCTATTTTCACCAACACAGCAATAGTGCGGCAAATAAGAGAAGGTATTCCTACACATACTCCCATAGTGACAGTCACAGCTGAAGACCCTGATTCTGGTTTAAATGGGAAAGTCTACTATTCTATTATACATCAGGAGCCATACGACGGCAGGCGTCACTTTGCTATTAATAATGTTACGGGTGTAATTCATACTTTGTTGCCAATAGACAGAGAAAGTATTGATACATTTAGAATAACGGTTGTGGCATATGATAGAGCGGAGCCACCATCAACACGTCTTTCTGCAGAGAAACTGGTAACGGTTATAGTTGAAGATATAAACGACAATGCTCCTGTGTTTGTATCCATGAACGCTGCCGTAGTTAACTCAGAGCGATTAGGAAGAAGTATAGGCAGGGGAATATTCATTATGAATATCCTTGCACGTGATTTGGATTCAGGTACAAATGGACTAGTTACTTATAAACTGATACACGGTGGAAATGATATGTTTGATTTGCATCGAAGTAATGGTGCTTTAACTCTACGATATCCTCCTGCCACACCAGAAGCAAGATGGAATTTGGTTATAAAAGCAACTGACGAAGCCGTACTAAGTGAGCAAAAAAGCACAGAAACATATTTAACCGTTATTATGGGTGGCACTGAACTAGAAGGTATAACCTGGTTGAACGCGGGCTCCGTCTCAGTGGCGGAAAACGAACCGGGTGGGACTGCTGTTTTGAATATGACGAACAATTATAGATCAGGGTTAGAGTATTATATAGTGAATGTGACTGGTGATGGAAAGCAAGTGGACAGATTGTTTGATATTGACTCTTCTCTGGGGATATTATCAACGGCAGTGCCTCTTGATCGCGAAGCAGGTGTAGAAAAATATGAAGTGGAAGTATGTGCAGTGTCATCAAGCTCACCGTTACAATCTACAACCACAAAGGTAAACATTTTTATGTCTAAAACACTTTAACGTTACTATAATTAATTAACATTAATTTTAATTCAGATTGAGGTCACATATAATGAACTTAACTGATATGAGTTATGTAGCCGTATATAAAATAAAGGGACATTCCAATTAACTTTGCACAGTTATCGGCTTAGACAGAAGACAAAACATCGGCCCTGTACTGTTGTTAAAATAAAATAAATTTAAAACGAAAGCTCGTTAGTGTATGTCGGCTGGTGGAGTCTAATCGGAGACTCTAAATTAACGATAAGCTGCGTCTCGCGACGATATCTCAACATTCGTTCTGAAACCTTTCGGAGATTATGTGAAACATGGGTTTTGGTTTGTAATTCAATTGAAAATTTTCGTTTTGTCTGCCACACCATTTAGGGGCCTTTCTAATAAGAGAGACATATGTCTATCAAACAAGTTATACATATTGAGGGAAAGTTGACTAGCTTTCAACTTTTACGTCTTGATAATCTATAAAATTTAAAATAAGCGTAGTCAACTGTGACTAAAATATAATGTAGCTGAATGAAATATGTGATGAAAAGTTTAATCATAAATTAATACAAATCCAAAGAACACAACATACATTTTTGTATTTTATTTAAAACGGCCAAGGAGCTTACACAAGCGTTTAGAATTAATGAGGAAAAAAGAATAATCCACTTCTTGCTGCATTTATCTCTTTACTAATACTAAGCATTTGTAAATACACAAAGTTATGGTGTATTAAGACACTAAATTATTACTATGGTAAGCGACCATCCAATATTGGAAACAAAAAAGTTGAAAGAAAATTTCGCTAAGTTATTTCAATACAATTTATATTCATATCAGCTTTTCACCCGTGGTATCACTCGCGTACTTGAACAAAAAGATAGGCAGTCCCGGGATTCACTCCCATTAGTTTAACTTCCTGTGGGATGAGTGACAAACTATCATTGTCCCAAATTTCACCCAAATAGGTACAATGGTTTAGGTGTGAAGTAGAGACCGACAGACAGAGTTAATTTGGCATTATAATTCGTAAAGAATTTAATGCTTTTTAATAAGTGTAAATATTATCTTAACAACCAAAGCATCAAAATAAATGTAACACGTGCTTATCATAACCGTCACAAAAACTTGAAGGTAATACGTATTTATTAAACGCGAATCCAGGGATTCGCATATTTGTCGGAACCATTTTAATATTTTATTTAAATTGAGCAAAGGCTGTTGACCGTTGAGTGCTAAAATGTCACTTCAAATATCCGTTATATTCTTTCAATAGCTGATTTTATTTTCTTGAATCTGATTAGCATTGCTTTTAAGGAATTTTGTTTGACACGAATTTCGCAAAGAATCATTCGTTACATATTATAAATTAGAATCGCTTTCAAATTAAGAAATGCAATGGAAATCAGAGATAGAAATTTGTGTAAAAAAATAAGAAAAAATTTAAAATTTCTCAAACAATTTCCCGCTGTAAATTAAAGCGCATAGGGAAAATCATTTTAATAATAAATTTCTATTCAGAAAGATTTAATATAACTGTATTTTTCTTCTTTCCCTTTCCATGTTAACTTTATTGAGATGCTATAAATATGTATTATTATAAATGAGTATGTTAGCTTAAAAATTTGCCTTGACTTTAACTTATATAAAATTTAATGTATTTTAAACAAAAATAACAATCATTGACGCTTAGTTACCTACCACTACTTTACATGAAAATGATGGTTATCATTTATTTATTTGACTATCAAATTCATCAAGTATGATTGTGATTGTGTGAAATAAGAACGATTGGAGGCAGCTGGAGGGAGGGGGTGGCTATCAACTGACATCGAAAGCGCATTAGGGCGCCAGGCAGCATTCCCTCGTCTGATTTATGCAACGTGCTTCCACAGGCGCGGGCATCGACACCCGCCTTAATGAACGTACAAGTTACGTTATACTGTGAAATAGCTTTCATTATTTCACGCCAATACTAATAGTCTTGTGTCTGTGTAGTACGTTTAATCCTCAGTTAACGCCGGTAATAACTGTTTTGTTCTCTTTGCATGCAATACTCACATATCTTTAAATGGATGTCTTTGTAGACTGCAGCTCGCGTTCGTGCTCTTGCTGCACCTTTTGTTCAGCATTCATTAATCTAAGAGCATCCTTATTTATGTGAGGCTGTAATTTTATAATAAAAATATCTAGATAATGCAATGGCATGGTGAAATAACTAATTACAAAATAAGGCTATGCCTGTGAGCTATAAAATTTAATAGGACAGTGTGGTTATAAAAATATTTTTATATCGATTGCAAATTGAACGGTTGTAGTTGTAAAAATTGCTGATCTACCGCCGGACGCTTTTAATTTATCAGCGTCTTGTTTTTATCATCAAATTTATTAGTCCAAAGGGACGTGCTCTTTCAAAGAAAACTTTAAATGTTAAATCAGCATTCGTTTTAACCTGTTGCGTCGTCTAATGCATTCTGAGGCGTAATTGATAAGGTGGCGAGTCCCCTAAAAGCTTTATCGTTGAAAAAATTCCATTTAGGTACGATATTCACTTATGGCGGAGAAGCATAAATTTCTAATACTCTTAAACTTTTTTTTTTTAGATTTCTTAATGTGCATACTATAATCTAATCGTAATAGTACATATTATATAAAAACTATTCTTTAGACTGTACATATTATATAATACATTTAATACATATTCATATAAAAACAAAAATAAAACTCCATGGCATTGTTAACTTAGTTTAAAATTGACCGTAAATCAGTTGAATCAGTTCTCGGTTGCACGCACTTTAAATAGAAAATCTAGTCTGGCTGAGGAGAGAGTCAATCGCGTTTCTAATCGAGTCGTTGATCTGTAAGCATGTGCTAAATTGCAATTAATAATTTTATTGCAGTCATCTATATCAATATGTTTTATTTATTTATATCAGTACATTACTAATTACAATTACTTTTTTCTTATTTTTATATAGATTGTGATGTATTTATGGCACCCTTGGAATGATTACTATATAATATGACTATTCTAGTAGAGTACCTTTTAAAAAATGTTATTTATCAAAGCAAGCAACACGAACTCAAAGTCCAACATTTGTTTATTCAACTAGACTTCTTTAGAAGCGCTTTTGAATTCTGAAGATACATAATTTGTTATTAACCATAGGTGTGAAAAGCAGTACAAGCTTACTTGCTATAAGATTTATCATTGGTAACTAATAATAACGAAACTATTTTTATAACAAAAATCGAAAAGTAAGATTAATGAAAGAATACCTTTTAAAATAATTCCACGTTCCGTCAGAGCAATTTAGCATTGTTGTTTTGTTAAATGAAATAGTCATCCCTGACAGGTAACTGTCCCGATTTCTTATCACTGCGTTCCCTGCTGACCACTCAAGCGTGATCTGCTTTGCCTCCGAATATACTTTATTGAGAGCTGAGCGAGAAAGCGTATCACAGACAGACATGGACCTTATTTGATTGGAGGCTCGAGTGCGTGTATTCATGTGAAGTTGAACCGGTTTGTAAAGGCTCTCCTGCTTTCTACGTCATACATTGACGTTTCTGTAGAAGTAGTTATGCCCACGGTATGCACACAACTCATAAGTTAAGACTCGTACGAAGGTTATTATGAATTGTGTATCTTTAGTGAAGGTCTGATGGGAGTTTAGCTGGAACGTACGTTTAGCTGTCATTTTTATTACCAACCGCCTTATGTCTGGGATTTGTTTAAGGCGTACAGATAACATAATTTAGTTCAAGCCAACTGACGCCGAAGTTGCAATATAAACTTGCATCTTCCATGCTAAATCAGCTTGATACATATAAATGGCGTAAATAAATGTTTCCCGGGCTCGTGATTAAAGATCAATGATTTGCGTGAGAGAACAGAGGCGCTCTGTGATTATAAGTATGTAAATTTGGTTGGAGCATTTAGTTACGGTATTTTGATTTTTTAACGAAATAACGAATAAAATATCACATTTGGATATGATATTTTATTATTGCCTATTTTTCTAACAATCTCTTAAGTAAAATATTGTTATGACAAAGCACTTTTTGTGTTAACTAATAACAAACTTATAGACTATATAGATATTAAGTTATAATAAGTTTTACATATTTAAGACGGGATTTACTTACAGCATAGTTATAGTGGCTATTGCATTTTTGTAAGCTTTGATTAATTTCTCATCATATTTATTTAGTATAAATAAAAGTTATACTCGCAAATATTCAAATTATATTTTTAATAAATTTATAAAACTCATTAAGCTGCCATTACTACCACCTGTATCTCAAGGGCCGCTAACTTTACGCCTCCACGACGTTTCACCGCAAAATTGATTCCATGATGCTATCTAACCTCCCGAGGGAAGGTTGGATAAATAAATACTTTACGATAATCTCCGCAGATCTGAGACAGGCCAGAATTGCGGCACTGCAGAGATATTATTGCATTTTAATTCCGTTCATGGCACACCTCCCTGGCATTACGGTTATGTATGATTTACATGTTATTGTACACTGAACGAAGCGTCTAACCATCCGATCCTGCAATATCTGTAGATACAGTCTGAAATATTATAATCTTGAATGTTTTATAGATTTGTCGATGAAAACATTGATATTTTCTCTATATGGATTACATATATTTAAATTACAGAGCACTAGCATCTTAATAAATGAGATAATATAAGCGTTTACTGTTTGAGAGGTTCGTGAGATTGCGGCTTTATAATAGCTTTGCATAGAAAATAAACGCCGGGGGCGCCGTGCCAAAAAGAAAACTAAATGTTTATCATGCAGCATGTTTTTAAGCCTTGTAATGTTGCCTCATTAATTCTATAATAAAAATAACTTATCAACAGGTACTGTGCTTGATATTTTTGTAATAAAATGACAATAAATGTTTATTATAACGGGATTTGTCGTTTATAACGCAGTGACCCAAGAGTGCGCAGTGTGGAGTATGTTTTACTTCGTTATGACTTCTGAGAGATGAATAATAGTGGCAATAAATTCTAGTTAATGGTTTGCACGAACTTCACACGAAGGGAGGCAGCAAATAAATAGAGTTTTTAATATTTATATACGTTAAGTAATAAATCGAAAATCATTAGTTTTCAGCGCTTGCGGAGAGTTTTAAGATTTTAAGAGCTTACCGTACTCATTAGAATCATAATTCTAGTTATTTCAAAACAAAGACCTTACTCAATCAGTACCTTTAAATCTTTTACAACGAATTTAAAGATTGGCAATACAAATTAACGCCTTTAGCGGCAAATTCTCGTTTAGTTACATCGATAAAAGTTGTAAAATGTAAATCGCGCTAGTGAAATGTTAAGAATCTTACGCCCACATAAAGCTCTGTACCGTTACCATATTCAAAGTACAATGCAATAATTAATATTATTATTTGATAAACACTGCCTGCGCTGAGAATGCAAAGGAGAACGGTTGTACAGAGACCACAATGGCTAGATCAATTAAATGTTATTATTGCCCTTAAAGTCTAGCTTGATGATTTAACAATCAACGATGAAATATTATACATATTACTCCAGACATTTATGTGCATCGATAAAATTTCGAAAAAAAAGAACTTATATGAATACTTAAGTTGTAGGTTTTTTTTTTATCTCATTCCCTTAACATCTTTATGGATAAACTAGGTGTTGCACGAAACTTCGTCCGCGAGATCAAATAAATTTTTATGGCATAAATATTCATATTCTATTATATTCCCTGGGGGGGCAAATTTATCAAAATCTTTTTATGGATACATCACAATGGCTATCTATCTGCATGCCAAATTTCAGCCCGATCGGTCCAGTAGTTGGGCTGTGCGTTGATAGATCAGTCACAAGTTGATTAGATAAAACAGCAGAAAATACTTCTGTATTTTTTACACATTTCACTTGAAATAGGAAAAAACGTCAAAAAAATAACTAAGATGGTTAAATGCACTTTTTTTAATATAATTTGCGTATTAATTACAGACCTATTTTTCTTCTTCTTTGATTTGGGGCAATTCCGATTTGAGTCTAAGTGGTTATAATTCTACGGGTATCAATTTCGACGATAAATTTTGGCCCAACATTGTAATCAAAGGGTTTCTATACATATTTATGAGCAATGATTAATGTTGTCTCTGTTATATCAACCTTTTCTACAAGCAAGTTGTTATTAATAGCTTTGGATTATACATATTTAATTGTTACCGTATATACCTCTGGCTTTTACACTGAAAACTAGTGAATACCAGACATAATTTAAGCGTTTTAAATTTAGAAGGGTTTCTCTTAAAACCTCTAATCAATTATATCATAATTATATTGCTTATTTGATGTGAAACAAAATTATAATAAGCAAGGATGAACTTTTCCGTTTGTGGATAATATATTTTTCATTTTTTTGATTTGACATCTGGTTATCATTGTTCTACTACAATTATCAGACATAACGATTCGAAATCGATTTTTAAAAACACTTCACAGATTACTTTCAGTTGTATGAAAAAATCGCTATTTGATAACTATATTAGATAGATAATACAAAGTAGGAGAGCTTATATCGGATATGCTTTGTTCCTCGACTATCTACAACTTTGGACTTCACACATAGGCACAAAAATGGATAGAAAAGGTAACGGACCGCGTTTCTTGGAATTTTTTTTTAAATCGTTCCAAGCTATTGTACGTATGCTTACCTGCGGCAGGTAGCTCGTAATGATGTCATTCACAGGTATTTCACGAACTTTTAAACTTCCGTAACTCACAGTTAATTTATTAACTGCGAATAACAACGCAGATAATTATCAATTAACATTGCTGAGAAGCTAAAGTAAATTTTATTACATAAATTCTTATAAACTTTAATGTCTTTCAGTGCGATATGTTTTATGAAGATGCTATTTTATATTGTTAAAATATTCGTTAGATTTCGATACAATAAATATATTTTATTGAACAAAATTACATTTGTTTATGTTTTGCTATTTGCCGTAATTAAACAAGTGTCACAAAATTGATAGGCATTTTTATGGGGAAAACTTATAACATAATAAATGAGAGGTAATAAAGCAAGATGAAGAAAACTACTATACCCCATGCATGAAACATAAGAATTAGGATAGCTTTAATAAGTATAGGGCCGTAAATAAATCAATATAGACATTTACGACACGACTTCATTTAAACTATAAATAATGATGAGCTCCAGTACTAGTCGACACTAAATCAAAACAATTTATGTATGGAAATACATTTAAATTATTAGGAAGAAACAATATTCTTTTACAACCCAAATTGTCGATGTCAATGTTGCCTTTCTTTCTAAGCTCTATATTTATAATATTAATTTATATGTTTGTCCACGTCATATATTTCTTTTTCTTATGTATTTTTGATACGACGTCCATGGTACTTTTATATCATTCCATCTATTGAATATAACTTAAATTTATTGTTTCTAAGATACAAAATCTGTTTCTTTCTTTTTAAAAGTGGCTTAAAAATTGTGGGATAAAATTTTAAACCCTCTTAAATTTCTTTAAAATGCATAGGTACAAGATCATGCAATTTTACATTAATACATTTTTAAACAAATACGAGTTAGGGAAACATTCATAGGGGTTTATTTCAATATAAAAAACATCAAATGTAAATTTAGTTTAACTTTTTTTTACATGTGAGCTTGTCAAGACATCGCCAACTTTTATTTCTTAAACATTAAACAGGCATATTTATGCATGACACAATCAGATAGAGTTTTTCCAATGCCAACGGAGTTGTAGTGCTCACGCTCCATCCTTACCCCGCGGCTGTAAAGGTGCGCCATAAAACGAGTCTCATTTTATGACCATTTGACGAAGCTATATACGTTTTTGAAGCCATTTCTTAGCCGGAGCGACCATTGTGGCTGCGTGACCAGTCTTCTGTACTTCAGACTATCTACATTATCCTTGAATTATTGCGCAACGCTTTACGTTTTTGCGACCATTTACACAGATTGTGAAGAACACCTACGTGCACATTTTAATGTTATGACTTTACATTTATCGATACCCTGAAGCAATCACCATACGTTTTAGGATAATTCGCTTACGATTCGTGCTCATAGAAAGTAAAGAGATCAGGCTATCGTTGGTGAAATCTGTAATCTCGACAATGCTGTATCAATATTCATGCTTTCGGTCGCGACCCTACTATTTGCATAACTGCGCATTGCATTCTCTGCTGCAACTGTTCTATTGTTTTATGATCTAAATGACCACGCGATATAGGAATAGTCACGATAGGGATGTTAATGTGTGTCGCTACATTTTTATCTTCTTTCATTCGATACTACGAATTAGTAGAATTACGTTATTAGTAAAATTATAATTATTAATTAGTTAAACGAGTCTCAGTTCAGTGTTTAAGTATAAGTTTTGAATGAAATAAATACTTTCTAGGATACTTAGGCGCAGCTGCCAGTTTATACAATTATTAATGTTGATATGAAACCAAAATTACTTCATTAAAATTGTAAATAACGATAGATTTGTATTATTATTATTATTTTTTATATTTTACATTCAATTTTTCTAAATATTTTGTATTTACCACAAAGCTAGTTTCCATCAATTCGTTTAAAAATTGATAGAGAGAACTAGTAATAACGGCCAATAAGCTTTTTAGAACGTCTTATGAAGGTGGCAATAAATTAGCCTTAATGATCACTAAAAGTAAAATTTATTTGAATATCCACAGCTTTGAATTTCAATGACAATATATACTTTTAATGTATAATGTTAAAGTCGTAAAAATTAGTAACGTGTTTCATAAGTATTTCTTGTTTTAGGTTATAGTTTGATTTGTACAGTTGTTATGAAAAGCTTATCGGTTTATTATAATTTTTATATTATGCGTTATGGGTCTCTTAGCTCAAGGCTAGATATTTTATAAATTCCCATGATATTAATGTTTTATTTATTGTATTTATTTTAAAGTTGTAAATTTTTTAATCTACAACGTTTTTTGTTTACTTTCAAACAAGTAGATATTTAAAAAATCATGTTAAAATTCTGTTAATCTATAAGTTTGAGAAGATTTTCAGTTGCTTGCATGTTGTATGAAAAGTATGAATGTATAGCTAAGTTATGTAGGAAGATATAGGTTCTTTTTTCTTTCATGTCTTATATAGAAATCCTTAATCAGCACACGCGATTCCCGGTAGTTCCTTTGCGCATTCTCATAAGTCTATCTCGCAATATTAAGATTGCGATAGGCAACAACGCTTTTGGAAAATTTGTTATCTCCTTTTATCCGTGAAAGCCTTTATAATTGCGTGAATTACGTTTATTTGGTTGTAGGAAGCTTAAGAAAGATTTTATATGGCGAACCATTTAGAAGATATCTTATGAAGACTATGAAGTCTTTCCATCTTTTACAAATTTTTGCTCTGGAGAAAGGAACCTTATTACTAATATAATATAAAAAAATACCATAAAGATAGCTTACTACCGTGTTCGTATCTAGTAGTAAATTGTACATAATTCAAATAAAAAAGAAAATGCAGTAAGAAAAATTTCATCTCATCGTTAAATTAATTAGTGTGAAAAAGAATTATATGGAATGTGTTTGTCTCGCGGCATGTGAATCAGTGAGAATTATGATATCACCAGCGTACAATTTCTATGTATCGCTCATTGAGACATTTAATAATAAGATGACAGTAAATCATTTCAAGATATTGATCGTAAATAAGGTTGCGATTTATGACAAAACGGAGATATTCAACGCCGTCAGAACCATTCCTTGACGCCTGCGCACCGTATCGTGTTGCATTATATCAAAATAGGTATTTAATATTAGGATATCAAATATTTATCCAGCCAGTTATGCTGAATCAGATTTAAGCAGTTTAAATGTGAGTTTATAATCTTTTATAACATGGTATAATTTGGTAATTGGTTAATATGTATTTATACCTTTAATTTTCAGTTAATTTTATGTGTTGTAGTTCAAGTAGGTATGTATTGCATCTTATGTATAACGTGTGTTCAAGATGAATTGAGATAAATAGTTAGAAATCTTACCTATCCACACATTAATTTTATTTCTTAGAAATAATCCAAACAAAAATATTTTTTCTCAAATCACAATAACCTTTTGGCTGTGAATTGAAATGAAATATGAACCATTATCTTAAGTCCATTAGTCTTATAAACGATGATCCCAGTCGCGTTTAAATCAGAGCAGGCCGTGTATGGAGACGAGCATGTTTAATACATCCTTTAATTGATATGTTGCGTGTTGAGTTATAGTATCTGATCTCAAACCAAACGTCTACGGT
Source organism: Zerene cesonia (assembly GCF_012273895.1). Classification (NCBI taxonomy): domain Eukaryota; kingdom Metazoa; phylum Arthropoda; class Insecta; order Lepidoptera; family Pieridae; genus Zerene; species Zerene cesonia. Next base: position 5,014,107 of record NC_052120.1, on the reverse strand, counting down.
GTACCTCGGGCAATTCTATTGGGCAATTTATTTATATTGATTCTCATACCATTTCCTATCTATACAGACAACGACCGACTACTTTATGTACTAGCACTAAACGCGAAATGATATCGTAAACGTATAAAATCGAACCGGCTAATATTATAATATCTTTCTTTATTACGCAATCGCTGCACGTTTTATTAGACTTTATGTTTCTTATCGTATATAGTTTACAGTGCTTAAATTAATTATGATTGGGAATAGTAAGGGATCTAGCATAGTTCGAGTTTCCATGAATAAATAGAAACTTTACATGCCAAAACGTTTTTTGTCAATTGGTTTCCAGTTAATCAGCATATTTAATTAAACTGTCTTGACAGGACATATTGTTATTTTGTGTACTAGCGACCAGCTTTAGCTTCGCACGTGGTACATTATATAGTCTTTAATTATAATAAACAGAATAGTTCTGTTTCCTATGCTATACGACACAGAAGACAGCTACATACCTAACGATAAAAGGATTTTTTAAATCGGTCCAATAGCACCTGAGATTAGCGCATCCAAACAAAATCAAACCAACTCTTCAGCTTTATGTTATTCGTATAGATCAATACGAATCAATTTACATTAAAAAAAATTTATAGTAGGTAAAATAATTGTAGCTATTTATATTTGAATCTATATCTACTACGAATTAATGTGTCTAAAGGTGCTAAAACCTGATTGTTATTTAACTACCAGCATAATAAAGTTATAAATTTCAGCTTCTCTACGCTAATAAGGTTAACTACAACAACTTGTCCCTTATATTCTCGGAGATCCAGCAAAGAATATAATCTCAAAGTGTGGGAAAACTATGATAAAAGTAAAATAAGTTCTTATTCATAAACACCACGATTCAATTGCGCTTACATTTTAATTTGTGTCATTGATTACACGGTTCATTGGGAAGTAAATTGAACGTTAATCTTTATTCTCTTGTCACAACAAAACAGAGGAACAAGTTTTTTACCCAAAGCTTGTAGCTAATGTATTCGGTGCAGCGGTCGGTAAGCGACTAATTTGTCACGGGTAAATTCTCTATTAGTTTAACTTACTACACCCATACTCTTGTAGGTGAACAGCGTGGAGTCAAAACGCCTTTATGTTTTCTTATATATACTCGTAATATGAATATGGAAAGTGAGCTATTAATCTTCCGAGTTCTGTATCTTATTTTGATTATCTTCTTATTATAATACTCATACTAAAAACGTTATGTAGTGTTTAGAACATATTGTAGTATTTGTATAATTACTTCACAAGAATTTCTCTAAATGTTGAGTACGTAATGGGGATTTATCTATGTTGTGTGCACTCAACCTTTTTAATGTTATATATATGAAAGCCATTTGTTTATAAATAAACGTATCTCAATCAACGCGTATATGTGTATGTCCTATAACAGTATCAAACAAAACATACGAGAAAATTATTATATGTGATACATAATCTCAGTTATGATACGAGGATGTTTCTTTGTTAAACAAAAATCCCATAGTATTTTTGCCTCCATCCAGGTACGGTACGTGCAAATTACAGCTCCTTGGTGACAGGATGCATACATTACCAATAACTAGAATGCCAATAGCGTGAGAACTGCCAGTGACCATCTTAAAATTATTCTAAATACGTTCGATTCTCGTCCTTGATGCGTGATCAGGGAGCAAATGTACACCATGTTACGGGGAACCATTATCTTTGCACGTATTCTAGCGACGAATTCAAAAGTACCTTAACGCTTATTTCTGAATTCATCATTTCGTATTAATAACAAATATGATCATAATTGAGAAGGAAATATATACAAAAACAACATCATATACAACATATCTAACAAATTATATGAATAGTTGTAACATTGAGTTGACAGATTAATATGTTGTTACATCGCGAAATATTCATTCACTTTGTTTAAAAGGTTATTTTAAAAACAATACAAACAAAAGATCGTTGAAGTACTAAAACTGTACGCGTTTAACGCACTATCGAACCACTTTGCTAGACACGTGTTCACCTTTTCTTAACATGGCACTGAAAGATTAAATACATGCTCTGTGCTTTAAAGTTTACATTCTTTTTAATTGGCGGGGTCGCCATTGGCTGTTTCCTTTTAATCTCAACACCCGCTAAAATACTTTAAATGTACGATAAAAGATTTGTTACGGTTATATTATTTTAACGAACGGTTTAAACTGGTCTTATAAAAAATTACTCACAATTATGTAAAAGGACCGAAATCCCGCGATCTGTATATTCAAGAATCCTGATGGCATTTCCGCGTTGTAGAGAGATAATGTCGCTTGCTAATTACGTTATAAATAAGTCCACAACTCCAATTATTTCAAATTAATTCAAATAGTCGTTGGTGATTATTGAATCGGGAATGCGATAAAGATTTTGTTAGGGCGATATATAGTTATATAATTAGCAGGACGGAAGCTGGGTAGTTAGTGCGAGGGAAGATATGTCGTCGTAACGATAAATCATAAGTGCGCAAGAGTCGAAGGCGGACTGTGGGCGGGGCGAGTGATTTTTAAACGGTTTTTTGAGTTTCACAACGGCCAATGCCCGAATATATTCGGGCATCCTTTTCTGGTGCCTCGTCAACGTGGCGACACTTTTTCGTTAATTAGGAGAACCATCATTAATGCCAATTTTCCGGACAACGACAACGAGTACGGCTTAAACGGTGCATCGTGCTCATATCTCCTAATACAGTTTATTTTTCAGTTTTTGCAATGTTCCGAACCGTTGATATTACGTTGTTGTTCACTGACTAAAATAATCGTAAGTAAGTTGAGAGCGTGTATATTTCGGCTATATGAGTTGATTGTCACCCTACATTTACTAATTAATAACCCTCGTCTGGCGAGCACAGGTATGTTTCGAGTTTCGGCCTGTATTTGTGCTTGCGTGCTTGTTTTTGTGTTGTATCCCTTCTATTGTTCTCTGTCGTATCACAACATGTTGCTCTTAATTCGTTCTCACTGCCACATGAGCTCTGAATACTGATTGCTATCAAGACTCATTCGAGGATAATGCTTTCGATCTAGTTTAAATTTTCATTTGATTTCGGAGTATATTTGCGTTACGTGCTAGGTCATATTATGTGTTTAATTTATTCGCACAACTACTTTTTCACTCGATCAAAATAATTTGCTCTTACAAAATTTTATTTCATTTTTACAAAGCAGTGTAAAAACAGTTGGCATTTTTTGAGGCGTTACCATCAACATAATATTGAGCAGATAAAATATAAAAACCAGTTCCATTCCACCAGCCGCTTCTAATAGGAATTTTTGACTCACACAAAAATAAATACTGTTTACGAAATTTAAGAAAGGTAACGGAGACCCATCAACGTGCCAACTCAAGTTTCATCTCAATATTTATGGGCATAAGAGATAATATCCCTTAAATTAAAGATGCAGTAGTAACTTTATAATCAAGTGGAGAATGAATAGCTATGTAACAATATTTATTATGACATTGAACAGTAAAGTACAAAATTGATTTTATCCAAGCTTAACGATGTACCCATGCTTTAGTTAAATCCTATACACTGGTATAAAATTAAATTTACATTTTGTTAGTGTTTCTTAATGGTGTCTAGTTTGCATTAGCACGAATTAGAAGATACGACTTGTAAGATCAGGAATACATTGCGCTATATGTGTTGGAATTACGAAATGCATTGCGGGTATATTACATTATTGCTATTTTTTAAGTAAATAAGAGGAACATGAACGCAAATTAGACATTTATAATGGTCTTAGCTCTACATTTTATTTAAACGTCATATTGGTAATTTCTAGAAGTATATCATATTATCCATATAAACATATTTATAGACATCACCAGTCTACTAAACCAGTAAACTCGATGCAGATAGCTTCTTATCTGTATTTGCTCACAACAGGTGACGGTGCTAAGCATCCTGACCACACTGCGGTTTGCAATCTTAATTATTTACACTATTTATTGGAATCCGTAGCGTCAAGTTATAACATTAATACAGATAATTTTATTTTAAGGTGGGATTGCAGTTGTATTAATTACTTTATGGCGAATGTAAGATCTATATCATACTAGCTTCCCCTCGTGGCTATTCCCGCGTGAAATTAGGACGTTTAAAAACAATTTAGGGACTGGTTATTTGTGTTTTATCTTAAGGAAGCATTTAATCGGGATAAAGAGTATCCTATCACCCATATCAGCTCATACCCTATGCTTATACCTAATTTCTGTAGTTTCATCGTGATTGAGGGACAAACATCCAAATAAATAACTTTCACACTAACAATATTAGTATGATAAGTGTGAAGCTATGATATGATTGTAAAGCAATAGTGCAAAGTTAGTTCAGAACACTTTAAATATAAAATAAAGCAATTCCTTCGAACCACTTATCTTTAATACCTACGTTTAAAGTTCAGGTCAATTTTATTTCACGTTGCTATTCGATGGGTATTTCGACTATAAAGGCATCGCAATCGTTGTCTAGTGGAGTAGTGTGCTGAAAAAAAAGAAAGACTCAATAGTCCTCGACTGCCCACACGCCAACCTATGGCCACTCAATCGTAGTCGGACCTATAAAAAGCGATGGAGCCGAAAATATTTTAAGACGTTTTATTGGCTACTTTTAAACGATGTGAATGTTGGTTTTAAAATATTAATATCAGCTTTGATTATATTAATGTTTTATGATGATTTCATAAATATTTTTATTAAATTGGTAGATAAGTACCCACTGAATGTTTGTTTAAAGTTTACAAGTTGCTGAAATAGTTTTTCAGCCGACGTTCGCAAATAAGAAGGATCGGTATACCCGTATTATAATAATTATATTAAAATATATTAATGCTACAATGTTCTCTTTTAACGAAACGAAAAATATAAAATATGAGCAAAGTTTTAATTACAGTATGTATGTAGTAAACGTATAATGAGCATATAGTCACTCACGTCTTAAATTTATTGTAGAATTTCTAAATAAATGAGTTGAATAAAAAAGTTGGACGGTCTATTCAATGTATTTTTATGGCACGCTGTCTGAGCAATGACACAGCGTTAGCTTTGAAGAGATACTTCGATTCTTTAAAAGTTAACTTGAAGTCAAGGCCCCACTAACGAGTCACAATTGAGTCCAGTATTTTTTAAACATAAATATTTTTAAAAGCTCCGCCATATTTTTTGTTTATTTAATTGATCATCATGATCGATATTTAAGATACCCTTCGCTTATTTAAATAAATAAATATTTGAACATAATTAATTGAATTTTTGACTCATTTCCTGTTTAACATTGCACATAAAATATAGACAATGTTTTAATATATCGCAAGATAAGCTGTATGTATCATCGACACGCTGTTATAATGAAAATGAATACAATGCAAGCCGTATACAAATATCTTTCGCAATTTTATGCATCAATATCATTGATAAAATCGATTTATTTAATGTCGATGTCGCCAGAATCGATATTCGTAGGTGTAATAAAAAGCGCGCCTGAGGTGTAATGTATAGTCAAGATACCTTTATACTAAGAGCATTCCATTTGCTGTCTGAACAATACATTGCCTACGCGACGTGCGACTCAATGCCTTTCAAGTCAGATTAAGTTAGGAAAGGCTCGTTATTAATAACGGCCAATAACTTAACCGCAGCTTGAAATATCGAACTTACTTTTGCTTAAGCGACGGCAATATATTATTTTACTTAAGAATGTTTTTCCGGACCGGAGGTTTTGTCACTCGCTCCTATGCGGGTCGATGCGTACCGTGTAACTATATTATTATTGTATTCACTTTATACTATTTAAATTTCTTGAGCACGCAGAGAGGAATTGTTTGAATTGAGCCATTCAATAAATTATGCGTTACGAAACGTAATCATGACAAGGGTCCCGAGTTTTGAATATTTTGTAAAATACCACGAATACATGCATTCATATTACGCTCCGTGGGTGGAACATCGGGTCGCGACAATTCTTATTTTAAACGATTCAATAAATTATATATACCTACCATGAATATTGCTACGTGTGTGTGGAAAATTTAAAAGATAAGACAAGTTTACTTAATCAGAACTTATGTAATAAACTCACAATAGAATGATGACACGTAGCTTTTTAGAATATATCTCTATGATTAAATTTAGTACAATTATTACTTTTATTCGAATTTCCTTCCCTTAAAACATTTGATTATACCATTGTTTTATTAGGTGAATTATAATCTATATAGGTAAGCATATTTATGGCACTTCTACATATCTCTTAAAGGTTCTTACCAGTTTTATCTCCACTGGCTTAATGCGCTGTACGGCTTTGGAAAAGCTTTTAAAAGGTTCTTTCATCCCTGGAGCGACGCAGCCTCATATTGTAAAGGCTTATTTTTTTTTTTAAAGTTCCATCTGAATTATTGTAATACGATTGCTCTTATTTGATGTTATAAATAGGCGCGTGATGTTTTTATGTTGTTAATGCTTTAATAGTGCTCTTCGAATTAAACATGAAATTAAATAAAGATGAAGTAAAGTATTGCACTGTGAGTTGCGATTTGTGCATATGTCATTAATAATAAATACTACTTTGAAATTGCAACAAACAACTTCATTTGTACTGATAACTTTTGTAATAGAAGTTTATTAAAATTACTTGTATTATATCGTAATATTCTCAATAACAGTCGCTGTGTGCTCACAAAATAAAACAATTATTCTCTTCAAGTAGGTATACACAAACACTTCGTCTATGCAATCGGATATTTTAAGTAATGGCAAATATATTATATTTGCAACTTCGGTTTGTTAGAAGAACGTGATGGTATATTTTTCACACCTGCGAGACAGTTCGCGTATAATTATTCCTACATTTATGGTTTTACTTTGCTTCATTAACCAATTTAAAAATAAAAGATTATTTGAATTGATAAATCGCATTGTAGTCTTTATAATCAGTATTTGGTTAGTTAGACATGCAAACTGGCGCCGAATTGCAATTTCAATAGCGTTGTGTGATTGGCGTACGCCGGGTGCGCAGGCGCTGTTGTATTTAGGTCACCATGTAGGCTGATTCAAAGCACTTTTACAATACCATGTTTTACTGTTAAGCCTATTTTTAATAATGTTTGTTTTATACCCCGTCTTTTATTTCCTGCAGTCAGCAGTAGTCAGTAGTGCAGCTAGCTTTTTCTTACATTATTTAATTGTTTCATTTAAACCTATCTATAATATTTAGTGTATTATTTATATTTATGAATATGTGATTAAAAGAAATGTTTACAATGTTGCTGATGCAGAAATTAAAATTAATAAAGAAAAATTATAATGCGACATTTCTTTGACACTATGAGAAAGCAAGTATTCCTTTTCCAGTCCTTCAGATTATATTATATTAAAATTAAACGATCTTATTGTATCATCAACATCAGCCCATATATGTTCCCACTGCTGGGGCACAGGCCTCCTATGAGGGTTCAGGCCATAACCCACCACGCTGGCCAAGTGCGGGTTGGCAGATGTCACATGTCGTCGAACTTTTGATTCTTGGACATGCCGGTATCCTCATGATGTTTTCCTTCACGGTTTTAAGCAGTGGTGGTGCTATCTACATGCGCAGATAAATTAAAAATCAGTTTATTTTCTGCACGCTCGCCCGGTCTCGAACCCCGATTTATCGATTTTGAAGTCCGAGATTCTCACCTAAAAACGTATCAATGTTGATATTTTTTTTCTTAAGTACTATTTAATTATTCTCTGAGTTTAAGTTGTTACCCTTTTATACACTTTTAGCAAGTGGTAAGGGCTTTAATATGTCATAAACT
>NC_052120.1:5004366-5006148 GCF_012273895.1 Zerene cesonia | reverse complement strand
TACATTCATATTTACATACATACATACATAAATTACACATATGTAAAAATAATAAAAAAAAAAATAATAATAAAAATAAACAAAAAGGACCTATTTACTAGTTTACAAAGGCACGTACGGAGACAGCATGAATAGAACATGTAGATTTGATATTTATTAATTTGTCAGATAAAATTGTTGATAAAATACATTGTTTGTGTTTAAAAAATATGCTTGTATAGGTAGAGTCAACAACTCCCTACTTTATTTTTTATTTATGAAACGATATTGTTGTATTGTAATGATTATAGTTACTTTGAAGCGAAAGAATAATTTTATATACATACAGCAGAAAGCTGTTGTGACTAAATCAGTAAATGGTATTGAAAATAAAAAAAAACCGACCCCATTTTTGTGCGGTATTATAAATTTGACACGGTATACAACGCTCCGCATTTTTTCAGGTGGGAATTAAACATAGAAGAAAGTTATAGCTAGAGAATATCACTGTACCTATTTCGTTTGCCTCAAAAATTCGGCCACTTATGCGTCATTACATTTTTGCTGAAATTGATACTGATAAAAAACTACAAATTTTAAATATTATCTCATTTTAAGAAAATGTTCAATTATTACATAAAACTCTGTTATAAAACGAGTTAAAGTTGTTATGATAGTAGCTGCACAAGTTTGATTTGTACTTTCATGTCAAGGATCGTATTGTTTCAAATATCAGAAACCGGGGCACGTTCTTAGTTCTACGTGTTGTGAATAGTAATCAAACGTTTTCAATATTTTTTCTTGCAAAACGAATGAAATATTACTTCGTATTGATTCCCTATCCCGGGTGCAGTCTTCGTTGTGAAACTAAATTCAATTTCTAGCAGCCGAACAGCGTGAACCTTTTTTTTTTTAATGAATTTTTCAACTTTGAAATATTTTAATGCTCTTCGACAAACATTTTTTTTACTAGTATATTTTTTATCTAGGCAGATAAGAAAATATACATTTGAATTTTAATGTTAAATTAAAACATTTCTCACTTATTCCATTCGTTGTGTTTTTAGGTACATATTTCTAAAATATAGCTACATTGATATAATGTTAAAGCATTGTAAAAGGTTTTAACGTGTTTAATTGTACACCGGTGATTGATGACGATAAAGTGACATGTAAAAAAATTGTATGAGAATTTTGAGCGACAAAAAATCAAATTTCAGTGAAGCACTATCAGACTACCCGCCCCGGCGTGTCGTGTCTGGAAATATGAAATAGGTCGACTGAGTTTAAGCATTACCTCTGTCCCGGTTTAACCTGGTGCCACTATAAAATGACATACGTTTTATTAAAGTCTCTGACATAAATTCTTTCACATACCTCTTACTAGCAGCTTTAGCTTTATGAATATTGCATAAAAAGTGGGCTTTAAATGAATGCATTATTAAACGTTTATGTAAATATTTTGTACTGAGTATTTTTCATCAATATTTATTATAATATTTTCAGTACTTTCTTATACAATATTATGTATTTGTGTATGCTAATATTAATACATTGATAGCTTCTAAGTATCTACTATACATATGGGTTTCTATAAGAGTTTTACGTGACAAATTACGGTGAAATAGATTGAGAGATCTCCAAAGATAGTATAGACTAATAATGAAGGTCACATCACCTTGACATGGAAGGTTTTGATAAATCTAGCAGATTAATATTGTTATCAAATATAAAAAAGCAGTGGTGGCTCAGTGGTGAGAACCTCGGACTTCAAAATCGATAAGTCGGGGTTCGAGACCGGGC
>NC_052120.1:4994673-5004266 GCF_012273895.1 Zerene cesonia | reverse complement strand
CAAAGGACTGTTGAGCTCTACTATCAACAATGAATGGGCATCAAGAAACACTGAATCAATAAAAAATGCATAATCCTTTGTGCAATTTTGGTAAAGTAGGATTTAAGTTAATAATAGGACTTGCACACAACGACTTTAAGGCGCCAGTCGGTTATTGCCCTCGTATTTGTGACTTCCGTGAACAAACCTGACGATGCACTTCGACTGCATCGAAAATCCAATATCACCCTCTCCCGACCTACCCCATCGGGCCAAAAAGGAAACCCGCGAATACCATGGCAATACCTAGTATATATGTATCGTCTATGGTAAAGTTCTTTCAAGTTAAGCTCTTCAGGTTCTGAGTATTATTTCACATTTCTAGATTATAGCGGATTACAGTAATCTTTATAAATAAAAAAAAGTAGCACATATATGAAACTTTTAAAATGTAATGAAGGCTTTAATTTACGGATTTTTTATAACTTTTCTATGCCAGAGCTGACTGCCGAGCTAGTGCACTTTTATGATTTTAAGAAATATGTTGACATCTTGATTCTTTTATCTTCATATAAATATGATAATGATGTGAATTTAAACAATTTTGCTGTGTATCGCTGAGCATCCAACCGGTAGTCATCATCTAGGTTTGGTGCATTACGTACAACATCTCGTCAGTTTATTTTTGCTGAGTTAGTATCAAAAGTACTTCAATAACTAGTATATCAATAACTTGTTACGATATTACTTACAACTTCTTTTATTTATTACTAGCTTTTGCCCACGGCTTCGCATTCGTTAAATTGGGGGCAGTTTAGTAGATTATACATATAAACCTTCCTCTTAAGTCACTCTATCTATTAAAAAAAAGCATCACGATCCGTTGCGTAGTTTTAAAGATTTAAGCATACATAGGGACATAGGGACAGACAAAGCGACTTTGTTTTATACTATGTAGTGATTTGTTGGCATAACGACAACAGAAATACAAGAAATATATCATCTATTAAACTTTCAACCGTTCTACTATCACAGTTCATGTGTTACGGGCTGGACACAGATGGTCGGACAGACAGACAGATGAAAATACGGACAGCAAGGTCACTTTAATAGGGTCTCGTTTTACTTATTTTGTACTGAACCCTAAATATATACGTCAATGAACGTAATAATGTGACATTGTCAAAATATTTCTCTTCATGATCAGCTATAGAAATGTCGGCCATTTTGTACCTTATAGCACTTTTATCCTTCGTTATTTAGATTTTACAATAGGAATAGGAAAGATTTCTTCTAAAATGCTATCATAAAGAAAGATTGTTGAATTTCGTACAATCGCAAGGCCTTTGTATATTATGCTATAACTTTATATGAATAAGACTGCAAGTGTGCACTGCCTCCAATTTGGTTGAAATATGCAAGTATTGTCTTTTTTTTTTTGTTCCGATAATCATCAGATACTTCTTATACAAAAACACCTTATATTATACATTAATTCAATGATGTATATTTATCAAAAATAGCTATGCCTATAAATAATGCCTCCAATGGTTATAAATATAAACTGAAACTGCAATCCCTAGCAAAGTTATATTTTTAGAGTTCCCATTTCAAGAGATTTGCATTGCGTCATTTGCAGCAAGCTTTGTAGTAAGTATAAAAATATTCAGAAATTTAAAACCTGAAATTTGATTTTAAGAATTGTTTCTTCTTAGTTTTATTTGATGTTCTCCTATTTATTTATTCTTATAAGGTACTGTATCAAAAATTCTATACCTAATCCTATACTAAGCTTTTAAGTGCTTGCTTTAGATTTAAATGATTGACAATTTTTGCAAAAGAAAGCATATTCTTCTTGTGTAAGCGTAGAACCCAGGGGTCTTGGATTCGATTCCTGGTGAGAACAAATTAAAAATGTCTCAATATTTAATCTAAAAAGCTCGATTGATTTTTTTAGAGACAAGTCTCGTAGGGATATCGATCACTGAATCAGATTTATATATATAGATACATCTACCCCGTTCCCTATAAGGGGACGAGAGTAGATGTGATATATATTAATTAGGATTTAAAAAGGTTCCAATCAACTGAATTGTTGGTAAAAAAAATTGTTAATAGAAGTTATTTTTTCTCCAAATAGTACAGAGTTTTAATAAAATGAATAAGCTACAAGCTCGATCGATAGCTGAGAGACCGGGGTAAGGGCGGCTGGTGGGATGAGTTCTCTCCACGAGGGTGAGCGTAGGGAGGTTCATTGAGAACGTGTGGGCGGCTAGCGTGGGCGCCTAGCTTATAAAGCTCCGCGACCCAGCCTGCCTGAATAGTCGTGTTCCGACCTTTGTATGCAAACGTGAACAGTGCGATATGTGCAATCTTCCTACAGGATTAAGGTGAGCAATAATTAGAAATTGACATAAAATAATAAACACAAATAAACTTAAACTCGAAATGAAAGAAAAATAAATGTAAATTTTTATAAGCATTATAAGCATAAGCACTCATCATATATGTTTATTTTAATTCAACTATTAAGGTTGTCAATTTCCTCAAAATAAAAGATACTTTTTTTAATAATTGGAATTTATTATAGGATGTGGGTGGTTTTCTTTTGCTATTTGTTAGCAGAAGCAAAGACCTATCCTATGCAAGGATGGCCAGTATACGCACAAGATCTTCGAGATTACCATGATGACGATTACTACTATGCTCCTAAAGTTCAATATTTCTACGACACACCAGCAATGAATCCCCCGGAAGTTTATGGTCAAGTTCCTTATACGTACATGTACGATCCATATGGACATTTCTCAAATGATGCACCGAAAATAGAAGAAGAAAGATTTTCAGCATTACCCATTGGACAAGAAACATGGTTTGAAAGTGATTCTAACCCTCGATGGCGCTCCAACGACATGGATGACGTCAACGCCGCGTTCTTGGACAACCTCATACTTACGCAAATGGCAAGAGACGCCCAAAGGCGCCGTGAAAATGCTCGGGCTGCTTTTTCGAATATGGACTACGACGACAAAGACAATGAAGACAAAGATGTACAAGAACTAAAAGCTTTAGCGGGAAAACCACTTTATCACGCCCCAAAGTCTGTCCCTAGAATTGAGGATGACGAAGATGAGGACTACGTAGGTGACGATTCTGACGGTTTTATTAATTGGAATGGAAATAAACGAAGCCTTACCACTGAAGCACCTGTATTGAGCACGGAAAGCTCAATGATTGATAAAGTGGGTCAAAAAGAAGTTGTGATGACTCGCCCTCCTCAACATGTACGCCAACACTTCAACTTAAAATTTGACCAAGAAAAACGAAGCTCACCCTTTTACACGACCATAGCTCGTCTTGTGGATAATGCAAAACATGTGAGTATTATTTTAATATAATTTAATCGAATAAAATAAATCTGTATTCATCGATTTATACATAGTTATCGATATATAAGTTGTGAAACTCGAAGTCTAAAAATAACTTAGCTGGGCCGGGGGTGGTGGGTGACACAGCGCGCTTGAGGCCGGGTCAATCAGGGTTGGGTGGGAAACGGGGCATCGATGTGAGCTAAAATCTCCCTGTGAACTAACCTCCTTTGAGCTACCCCGTATGAATGAATTACGGAATAGGGAATTTATTGTAATTTAAATTTCAGGAATCATCGAAACCGAGAAGAATCGATAAACGCTTCGTAGCTAGTGATTCCGATCTCGTCGTCGAGCTACGTGGACTTAAACATCGCATTGCAACCTAAACTTCTAAATGAAAATCGCCAACCAATATGAGACTGAATTACTTTAGCATAATAGATACGTACGACACCAGCGACCTGATTATAATCTTCTAAAAGGCCCATGAAAATACCAAAAAAATATTAGATTGTATAAGTATTAAGTACGTGTAACATTGTAATTATTTTTTTAGAAATACTTATGATTTTAATTATTAGATTTTTGTTATGTTTATTTTATAATCGTAGATGAATAGGAAAAGGTAATGTACAAAAATTGACTATAAGCTCGTTTAGGAGAGGTTGTTGGATGTATAATATGAGACATATAGTTTTTCACTTCAATCTCCGTAAGATACCCTTCACATGGCAGCTAATAATTGCACAAAAACGTGCGTGTAAATAAATTAGGTACTGATTATCTAAGAATTAGATAGAAAGCGTTATATTAAATTCTAATTTTTGTATACTAAGTATTAATACTTTTTTGATATTTTTATTGCATATAAAATAATTCATTTATGCTTGAACTATTTACTAAGAACTTGAGACATCTAAATGGCGTCCAATACAGCGCAAATGCGATCATCTATTTCACTTACGGACAAACGTGGAAAGGATTTAATATTTATTTTTTATTATTTTCTCAAAGATGTATAAAGCATAAGTATCGTGCTTCGAATATAAACTGTTCATTTGTATTCCCTATCCTTAACAATATATATGTAATTTCTAAATATTTGTTCGTCTTTGCTTAACTTTTATCTATGTATACTCAGATGCAGGTGCTAATAACTTATTTTCATATGTACTACGGTCTAAGCGGACAATACCAGAAATCTTTTTGCAAAGCAAAACTTTGAAGTGTTAAAATATTATAAACCTTTACTGTATCTGTAAGATGAGAGCGATTCTCTTGAAGTGAAGAGGATTAGGTGATATTTTAGCTTTACAGCTTGTCTAATATTTATATTACAGCGGGTCTTTAAGACCCTTGTTAAATGGAAAAAAAATCTAAATTTGTTGTAGAAAACTGCAATCATGTATTTCCAGTATTCCTAACTTGTAAATACATTGTCTTTCTCCTAAAACGTAAATAAGTAATTTTGTATCACACTTTTATATGTTCTATTTGTCGTAAATGACTTATCTTTCTAAAGTACATATCTGAATTAATTAAAGTCAAATTAATTTTTCAAGTTAAGGCGAAATAATCTCAGCCATGAATTAGATTGTATAGTTAGTATGAATTTAGTGTCATCTATAAAGAATTATACCAGTTCATGCAAATGTTACTAGTTCATTAAAGAAAATTTGTTAGTAATTGGGTAAATGATATCTTTCTCATACTTTTAATGTAAACAAAAGCCTTTATGTGTTTAGATAGATAAATAAATATGAGTAACAAAACGACGTAGGTCTATCGATCGAATTTTTCGAGTCAAAAGCTCAATTTATAAGGTACACGAATCCTATTTAATGATATAATTTAGGAAGTTTCAATGTCATTCACATATAGGTACTCAAAAATCTCAAGTGAACGAAGTATATACTAAACGTATGTTAAAGTGTATCCTATGAAAAAGGGAATAAAAAAATCAACTTCAAACCAAAGTTTTATTTCGATATCCCTATATTTCTAGTGAAAATTATTACATTGATGGACAGACTATGAGAGGCATTCTGCACTGTTGTTAATGTTTATTCGTTAATGTTTTGTTTCCTATCATATAATATTAAATTGCCATACAAAATTCTATGAAAATTCTTAAAAAGTTTCACCTGATTGACATATAATATTATAATCAAGTAGATAAAAATCGCAATAGACAGCAATAGCAAGAAAAATGTATAAAACACTAAGAAATTAATAAATCTAAGTATATTACGCATTTATCTAAAGAGATACTGGGCCCATTTGGAAAATTCTTCCACCGTTCGATGGATGTACGTCATAGTGTAAAAGTAAAAAAGTAAAAGTAAAAGAATTCTTGAAACTGCTTTAGCCTATAGTACCGGAGTGCTATAGGCTAAAGCAGTTTCAAGAATTCTTTTCTAGCTGTAGGGCTAGATAAAAAGAGTTTAAAAATTTGAGGGGCTTTGATGCGAGTTAAGGGGGCGCTAGGTGAATTTAAAATTTTCACCTCATTGCTTTAAAATTTGCGGAAATTAAACTCTTGGGGTGCTGATCGGGTGCTGAAAGTAATTGATTATAAAGGGAGCGTTAGACGAAACAAGTTTAAGGACCATGGGGCAAAAGGCGATAATATGCAGTTAGCGCGAGCGGCGCCGGGGCGCACCGCTAGTAAGGAATAACTTGTGCAATATAATAATAGCTCTTTACTCTGGAGACAAATATTTTTATCGGACTTAATCATATGCCCTGATTTCAAATAAAACCCCGATATTAATAAGTAATTTAATTAAAGAGTAAATAATGTTTAAACATGACATTGATATTACAGTTGCGTAATGTAAATTACTAATAGGTTAAAATTAAACGTTTTTGGGAATTTGTATAGTAGGTACAAAAATCATAAGGAGAAATAATTAAACTGTACACAAATAGGTATCTATCGATTTTACCAGCTCCTTAGAAAATACTTCTTAAAGCTTTCCACGGCCTCATGAAAACATCTGTATGAAATAAATAAGTGATAAACATATTTTCAATTACTCCACTTACAATTACAACACTTTTTTTATTTAAAATAATTAATGTTTAGAATTGCGCTACCAACTATTATATTAAAATTACATTTAGAACTATTTATTAATGTGAAAGAAACAGTAATATTCATCAAGAAATGACGAGTTTACATTTTTAATTTTTTAATTTACATAACATGTACTTGGAGCTTGTTACATAGAAAACAGATGAATACATCTGACCCTTAACCTTTTCGCAAAAAGGCAATTTCGCTAGACAGGACGCCCACGTTCCCTCTTTCTTTTATAAGTTAACTCAAGTCAATAACATGAGAAACCTAATGAATAACGAGTTGTTTCTCGAAGATTCTGTATTTTTCCTTTTGCCTTTCAAAATTAAAACAAAGGGGTACTCATTTTTCGTACAATTTTATATGTTTAAAAGTTATTGTACAAAAACAATATATCATAAATTGTTATAAGGAACAACAAATAATGAAGGTAATTCGAACGAAAAATTATGCATTTACAGAGACGTAAATGGTTGAGGAGGATATATACCTACATGTTTCTTTGTTAGGGTAATATTTTTTAAATGCGCCCGAAATTGAGTTCGATGGACGATTTACAAATCAGTGAATCTGTTTTGGCGTATAGAGAGTTAATTTAAAAAAATATAATATTTTTTAAACATAATTCAAGCAGCATTAACAATTTTTGTAAGGTCAGAAAATTCTGCAAATTTAATACAAAATTATATTTTATAATACAACATTACCTCTGCCAGTATTCCCCGAATGGGTGGGTTAAAGTATCCACGCAAATAATACCCACGATATTACACGCCCACACACCTATTTGGCATTACGTATAAATTCTATGTTTCTCAGAATGAGCATATTATGCATAGTAAATTAGTAAATACCAATATTAATATTTTTTTTAAATAAATAGACTGACAAATCAAATCTTTATTTTGCCATTATCTTATCTTTCATAAGTAAGTACATTTTCTCTTAAACTAGAAAAACTGTATCTTAAGACAGAAAAAATGTTAAAAATAATTAAATGAAATCAATATCATTTATTTATTTTATTTGTTTATATTAATATTATTTTAAGATAAATTACATTCATCTCAGCTTACCATTAGGCGAGATCTTCATCAAGCGCTTCTCTATCATGAATAAAAGAAAAGTATTAATTCTGATTGGGTGAAATTAGCTTTGCAAATAGAATACACTTTTGAATTAATTATGTATATGTCCTTCAGCATTCCTTCGCAGGTAGGTATCTACTGTTAATGCACCTATTCAAAATATGCAAGTTTTAAGTATCCAAAAACACAGAACTCATACTATAAGAATAATAACACTTTTACTCCGAGCCTTTGAAGTTTAAATAATCCTATAATATGTTACCCCTTTTGCACCCACCCCCCCTGATGAATATAAATAAAATAAAATAGCTCAAAATATATAAATAATACTTTGTATTGTTTCTTTATTTCGGAACAGCATTTAGACCATTATTTTTTTTATGTTACAGTCGGCAATGGAGCTGGTGGGACGCCTGATGGTAAGCGCTACCACCGCCCATGAACATTTGGAGAGGCATAAGGTCCATTGCAGACCTTACGCCTCCACAAATGAATTGCCGACTTTTTGGGAAGGGATTAAGAAAGGATTGGCGATAGGAATAAAGGAAAGGACTGGGAAGGGTAAGGAAAAGGATATGGGCCTCCGGCTCCCCCACTCACCGAATGAAACACAGCAGAATGCTATTTCACGCCGGTCTTCTGTGGGGGTGTGGTACTTCCCCGGTGCGAGCTGGCCCAATTCGTGCCGAAGCGTGCTAGACTACCACGTACAAAAAATAAAATTTAAAAGTAAAATTCATTTACTTCACTAGAACAGTTCATTAAAATTATGACCAACTTGAATCATTACAATCTGCAAGATTGTTACGATATTATCGGTATTTACAATTTCACGGTGACATAGATATATTTCTAGCTATTTGCTTACCTGACCATCTGTTCGATTATATAAGTTTAAGAGATCTTCCCTTAAACTTCGAAGGCGGCCTGTGTCCCAGTTGGCATGTAGGAACATATATAGGCTGATGATGATGATGAAGATAATAATTAATAATTATTAAAAGATGAACGCATATATTTGATGCTGTGATACCAAAAAACGTCATTTTTATGTCAACATGTCAATGTCAATTGTCAATTTGACATTGATACATCTTACTATTACAATAGTTTGTATTTGTTGAATGAAATAAACTGCCGCAAGTTTTGTGAATTGTGATGATTTAGAAAGTAATACTTCCGTATTCATTATTATACAATAGACCTAAACATATAAATGTTGCATTTTAAGTACTCTAAATCTACTACTTCCATGAGTGATAATCGTATAGGAAACAAATGTTGTTGTGTTGTTTTGTTATAACAGTAAACATTACAAACTGCCGTTATTCGCCAACTCACATCTGAGTTGAAAATAATTAAAGCATGCGTCGGTCAAAGGGTTATCAAGATTTAGACGAAAATGCTAGTGAATTACGGCAGCCTGTGGCACCAATGCCACCACCGCAAGAAATTGAAATGGCTTCTGTATCAGTCGTCCCTGATGGTGTGTATATTTTTCTATACTTTCAAAAAATATGCCTTATTGCACAAACATGTTGAATCATTCGTGGAGGAAGGATAGTGGAATCCTTAATCTGAAAATGGGGGTTCGACCAGTTTACACGACTGGCCAGCCGCTAAAACCTCAGTTGATATTGTCGAAAAGTTCTACAGATTCTAAAGAATTGAAAATATTGCTTGCGTGATTCATGGTGCTTTGGAAAGAGATAGAGAAATTTAAATTCTCATTAAAATTAGTTGCAATTTTTTCCAATTGATATATTTTACAACTCGAGTATTTTATTTTAATGTCACATTTTTGTTAATTTTGATATCAATGGTTACAATGGTATGGATACAAATGGATTGAAATGAAGCTACATGTTTTTACCACTTTTGGTATAGCTATACCAAAAAGAGCTCCTATGGTGTATGCAAATTCCATATTTAATCTATATCTTATTCTTTACAGATACTTTTACAGTGACACAAGCAGTGAATGCATTGGGATTTGGATGGTTTCAGGTGAAGTTATCTCTGTATACTGGGTTATGTTGGATGGCAGATTCCATGGAAATGACTATATTGAGT
>NC_052120.1:4985925-4993673 GCF_012273895.1 Zerene cesonia | reverse complement strand
GGGGGGTGGGTGCAAAAGGGGTAACATATTATAGGATTATTTAAACTTCAAAGGCTCGGAGTAAAAGTGTTATTATTCTTATAGTATGAGTTCTGTGTTTTTGGATACTTAAAACTTGCATATTTTGAATAGGTGCATTAACAGTAGATACCTACCTGCGAAGGAATGCTGAAGGACATATACATAATTAATTCAAAAGTGTATTCTATTTGCAAAGCTAATTTCACCCAATCAGAATTAATACTTTTCTTTTATTCATGATAGAGAAGCGCTTGATGAAGATCTCGCCTAATGGTAAGCTGAGATGAATGTAATTTATCTTAAAATAATATTAATATAAACAAATAAAATAAATAAATGATATTGATTTCATTTAATTATTTTTAACATTTTTTCTGTCTTAAGATACAGTTTTTCTAGTTTAAGAGGCAATGTACTTACTTATGAAAGATAAGATAATGGCAAAATAAAGATTTGATTTATCAGTCTATTTATTTAAAAAAAATATTAATATTGGTATTTACTAATTTACTATGCATAATATGCTCATTCTGAGAAACATAGAATTTATACGTAATGCCAAATAGGTGTGTGGGCGTGTAATATCGTGGGTATTATTTGCGTGGATACTTTAACCCACCCATTCGGGGAATACTGGCAGAGGTAATGTTGTATTATAAAATATAATTTTGTATTAAATTTGCAGAATTTTCTGACCTTACAAAAATTGTTAATGCTGCTTGAATTATGTTTAAAAAATATTACATTGTTTTAAATTAACTCTCTATACGCCAAAACAGATTCACTGATTTGTAAATCGTCCATCGAACTCAATTTCGGGCGCATTTAAAAAATATTACCCTAACAAAGAAACATGTAGGTATATATCCTCCTCAACCATTTACGTCTCTGTAAATGCATAATTTTTCGTTCGAATTACCTTCATTATTTGTTGTTCCTTATAAAATGAGTTGTACGAAAAATGAGTACCCCTTTGTTTTAATTTTGAAAGGCAAAAGGAAAAATACAGAATCTTCGAGAAACAACTCGTTATTCATTAGGTTTCTCATGTTATTGACTTGAGTTAACTTATAAAAGAAAGAGGGAACGTGGGCGTCCTGTCTAGCGAAATTGCCTTTTTGCGAAAAGGTTAAGGGTCAGATGTATTCATCTGTTTTCTATGTAACAAGCTCCAAGTACATGTTATGTAAATTAAAATATTAAAAATGTAAATTCGTCATTTCTTGATGAATATTACTGTTTCTTTCACATTAATAAATAGTTCTAAATGTAATTTTAATATAATAGTTGGTAGCGCAATTCTAAACATTAATTATTTTAAATAAAAAAAGTGTTGTAATTGTAAGTGGAGTAATTGAAAATATGTTTATCACTTATTTATTTCATACTGATTTTTTCATGAGGCCGTGGAAAGCTTTAAGAAGTATTTTCTAAGGAGCTGGTAAAATCGATAGATACCTATTTGTGTACAGTTTAATTATTTCTTCTTATGATTTTTGTACCTACTATACAAATTCCCAAAAACGTTTAATTTTAACCTATTAGTAATTTACATTACGCAACCGTAATATCAATGTCATGTTTAATCATTATTTACTCTTTAATTAAATTACTTATTAATATCGGGGTTTTATTTGAAATCAGGGCATATGATTAAGTCCGATAAAAATATTTGACTCCAGAGTAAAGAGCTATTATTATATTGCACAAGTTATTCCTTACTAGCGGTGCGCCCCGGCGCCGCTCGCGCTAACTGCATATTATCGCCTTTTGCCCCATGGTCCTTAAACTTGTTTCGTCTAACGCTCCCTTTATAATCAATTACTTTCAGCACCCGACCAGCACCCCAAGAGTTTAATTTCCGCAAATTTTAAAGCAATGAGGTGAAAATTTTAAATTCACCTAGCGCCCCCTTAACTCGCATCAAAGCCCCTCAAATTTTTAAACTCTTTTTATCTAGCCCTACAGCTAGAAAAGAATTCTTGAAACTGCTTTAGCCTATAGCAATCCGGTACTATGTGCTAAAGCAGTTTCAAGAATTCTTTTACTTTTACTTTTTTACTTTTACACTATGACGTACATCCATCGAACGGTGGAAGAATTTTCCAAATGGGCCCAGTATCTCTTTAGATAAATGCGTAATATACTTAGATTTATTAATTTCTTAGTGTTTTATACATTTTTCTTGCTATTGCTGTCTATTGCGATTTTTATCTACTTAATTATAATATTATATGTCAATCAGGTGAAACTTTTTAAGAATTTTCATAGAATTTTGTATGGCAATTTAATATTATATGATAGGAAACAAAACATTAACAACAGTGCAGAATGCCTCTCATAGTCTGTCTATCAATGTAATAATTTTCACTAGAAATATAGGGATATCGAAATAAAACTTTGGTTTGAAGTTGATTTTTTTATTCCCTTTTTCATAGGATACACTTTAACATACGTTTAGTATATACTTCGTTCACTTGAGATTTTTGAGTACCTATATGTGAATGACATTGAAACTTCCTAAATTATATCATTAAATAGGATTCGTGTACCTTATAAATTGAGCTTTTGACTCGAAAAATTCGATCGATAGACCTACGTCGTTTTGTTACTCATATTTATTTATCTATCTAAACACATAAAGGCTTTTGTTTACATTAAAAGTATGAGAAAGATATCATTTACCCAATTACTAACAAATTTTCTTTAATGAACTAGTAACATTTGCATGAACTGGTATAATTCTTTATAGATGACACTAAATTCATACTAACTATACAATCTAGTTCATGGCTGAGATTATTTCGCCTTAACTTGAAAAATTAATTTGACTTTAATTAATTCAGATATGTACTTTAGAAAGATAAGTCATTTACGACAAATAGAACATATAAAAGTGTGATACAAAATTACTTATTTACGTTTTAGGAGAAAGACAATGTATTTACAAGTTAGGAATACTGGAAATACATGATTGCAGTTTTCTACAACAAATTTAGATTTTTTTTTCCATTTAACAAGGGTCTTAAAGACCCGCTGTAATATAAATATTAGACAAGCTGTAAAGCTAAAATATCACCTAATCCTCTTCACTTCAAGAGAATCGCTCTCATCTTACAGATACAGTAAAGGTTTATAATATTTTAACACTTCAAAGTTTTGCTTTGCAAAAGATTTCTGGTATTGTCCGCTTAGACCGTAGTACATATGAAAATAAGTTATTAGCACCTGCATCTGAGTATACATAGATAAAAGTTAAGCAAAGACGAACAAATATTTAGAAATTACATATATATTGTTTAGGATAGGGAATACAAATGAACAGTTTATATTTGAAGCACGATACTTATGCTTTATACATCTTTGAGAAAATAATAAAAAATAAATATTAAATCCTTTCCACGTTTGTCCGTAAGTGAAATAGATGATCGCATTTGCGCTGTATTGGACGCCATTTAGATGTCTCAAGTTCTTAGTAAATAGTTCAAGCATAAATGAATTATTTTATATGCAATAAAAATATCAAAAAAGTATTAATACTTAGTATACAAAAATTAGAATTTAATATAACGCTTTCTATCTAATTCTTAGATAATCAGTACCTAATTTATTTACACGCACGTTTTTGTGCAATTATTAGCTGCCATGTGAAGGGTATCTTACGGAGATTGAAGTGAAAAACTATATGTCTCATATTATACATCCAACAACCTCTCCTAAACGAGCTTATAGTCAATTTTTGTACATTACCTTTTCCTATTCATCTACGATTATAAAATAAACATAACAAAAATCTAATAATTAAAATCATAAGTATTTCTAAAAAAATAATTACAATGTTACACGTACTTAATACTTATACAATCTAATATTTTTTTTTGTATTTTCATGGGCCTTTTAGAAGATTATAATCAGGTCGCTGGTGTCGTACGTATCTATTATGCTAAAGTAATTCAGTCTCATATTGGTTGGCGATTTTCATTTAGAAGTTTAGGTTGCAATGCGATGTTTAAGTCCACGTAGCTCGACGACGAGATCGGAATCACTCGCTACGAAGCGTTTATCGATTCTTCTCGGTTTCGATGATTCCTGAAATTTAAATTACAATAAATTCCCTATTCCGTAATTCATTCATACGGGGTAGCTCAAAGGAGGTTAGTTCACAGGGAGATTTTAGCTCACATCGATGCCCCGTTTCCCACCCAACCCTGATTGACCCGGCCTCAAGCGCGCTGTGTCACCCACCACCCCCGGCCCAGCTAAGTTATTTTTAGACTTCGAGTTTCACAACTTATATATCGATAACTATGTATAAATCGATAAATACAGATTTATTTTATTCGATTAAATTATATTAAAATAATACTCACATGTTTTGCATTATCCACAAGACGAGCTATGGTCGTGTAAAAGGGTGAGCTTCGTTTTTCTTGGTCAAATTTTAAGTTGAAGTGTTGGCGTACATGTTGAGGAGGGCGAGTCATCACAACTTCTTTTTGACCCACTTTATCAATCATTGAGCTTTCCGTGCTCAATACAGGTGCTTCAGTGGTAAGGCTTCGTTTATTTCCATTCCAATTAATAAAACCGTCAGAATCGTCACCTACGTAGTCCTCATCTTCGTCATCCTCAATTCTAGGGACAGACTTTGGGGCGTGATAAAGTGGTTTTCCCGCTAAAGCTTTTAGTTCTTGTACATCTTTGTCTTCATTGTCTTTGTCGTCGTAGTCCATATTCGAAAAAGCAGCCCGAGCATTTTCACGGCGCCTTTGGGCGTCTCTTGCCATTTGCGTAAGTATGAGGTTGTCCAAGAACGCGGCGTTGACGTCATCCATGTCGTTGGAGCGCCATCGAGGGTTAGAATCACTTTCAAACCATGTTTCTTGTCCAATGGGTAATGCTGAAAATCTTTCTTCTTCTATTTTCGGTGCATCATTTGAGAAATGTCCATATGGATCGTACATGTACGTATAAGGAACTTGACCATAAACTTCCGGGGGATTCATTGCTGGTGTGTCGTAGAAATATTGAACTTTAGGAGCATAGTAGTAATCGTCATCATGGTAATCTCGAAGATCTTGTGCGTATACTGGCCATCCTTGCATAGGATAGGTCTTTGCTTCTGCTAACAAATAGCAAAAGAAAACCACCCACATCCTATAATAAATTTCAATTATTAAAAAAAGTATCTTTTATTTTGAGGAAATTGACAACCTTAATAGTTGAATTAAAATAAACATACATGATGAGTGCTTATGCTTATAATGCTTATAAAAATTTACATTTATTTTTCTTTCATTTCGAGTTTAAGTTTATTTATGTTATTATTTTATGTCAATTTCTAATTATTGCTCACCTTAATCCTGTAGGAAGATTGCACATATCGCACTGTTCACGTTTGCATACAAAGGTCGGAACACGACTATTCAGGCAGGCTGGGTCGCGGAGCTTTATAAGCTAGGCGCCCACGCTAGCCGCCCACACGTTCTCAATGAACCTCCCTACGCTCACCCTCGTGGAGAGAACTCATCCCACCAGCCGCCCTTACCCCGGTCTCTCAGCTATCGATCGAGCTTGTAGCTTATTCATTTTATTAAAACTCTGTACTATTTGGAGAAAAAATAACTTCTATTAACAATTTTTTTAGCAACAATTCAGTTGATTGGAACCTTTTTAAATCCTAATTAATATATATCACATCTACTCTCGTTCCCTTATAGGGAACGGGGTAGATGTATCTATATATATAAATCTGATTCAGTGATCGATATCCCTACGAGACTTGTCTCTAAAAAAATCAATCGTGCTTTCTGTGTCCTGCCATATTGAGACATTTTTAATTTGTCCAGGAATCGAATCCAAGACCCCTGGGTTCTACGCTTACACAAGAAGAATATGCTTTCTTTTGCAAAAATTGTCAATCATTTCAATCTAAAGCAAGCACTTAAAAGCTTAGTATAGGATTAGGTATAGAATTTTTGATACAGTACCTTGTAAGAATAAATAAATAGGAGAACATCAAATAAAACTAAGAAGAAACAATTCTTAAAATCAAATTTCAGGTTTTAAATTTCTGAATATTTTTATACTTACTACAAAGCTTGCTGCAAATGACGCAATGCAAATCTCTTGAAATGGGAACTCTAAAAATATAACTTTGCTAGGGATTGCAGTTTCAGTTTATATTTATAACCATTGGAGGCATTATTTATAGGCATAGCTATTTTTGATAAATATGCATCATTGAATTAATGTATAATATAAGGTGTTTTTGTATAAGAAGTATCTGATGATTATCGGAACAAAAAAAAAAGACAATACTTGCATATTTCAACCAAATTGGAGGCAGTGCACACTTGCAGTCTTATTCATATAAAGTTATAGCATAATATACAAAGGCCTTGCGATTGTAAGAAATTCAACAATCTTTCTTTATGATAGCATTTTAGAAGAAATCTTTCCTATTCCTATTGTAAAATCTAAATAACGAGGGATAAAAGTGCTATAAGGTACAAAATGGCCGACATTTCTATAGCTGATCATGAAGAAAAATATTTTGACAATGTCACATTATTACGTTCATTGACGTAATATTTAGGGTTCAGTACAAAATAAGTAAAACGAGACCCTATTAACGTGACCTTGCTGTCCGTATTTTCATCTGTCTGTCTGTCCGACCATCTGTGTCCAGCCCGTAACACATGAACTGTGATAGTAGAACGGTTGAAAGTTTAATAGATGATATATTTCTTGTATTTCTGTTGTCGTTATGCCAACAAATCACTACATAGTATAAAACAAAGTCGCTTTGTCTGTCCCTATGTCCCTATGTATGCTTAAATCTTTAAAACTACGCAACGGATCGTGATGCTTTTTTTTTTAATAGATAGAGTGATTTAAGAGGAAGGTTTATATGTATAATAACATCTACTAAACTGCCCCCAATTTAACGAATGCGAAGCCGTGGGCAAAAGCTAGTAATAAATAAAAGAAGTTGTAAGTAATATCGTAACAAGTTATTGATATACTAGTTATTGAAGTACTTTTGATACTAACTCAGCAAAAATAAACTGACGAGATGTTGTACGTAATGCACCAAACCTAGATGATGACTACCGGTTGGATGCTCAGCGATACACAGCAAAATTGTTTAAATTCACATCATTATCATATTTATATGAAGATAGAAGAATCAAGATGTCAACATATTTCTTAAACTCATAAAAGTGCACTAGCTCGGCAGTCAGCTCTGGCATAGAAAAGTTATAAAAAATCCGTAAATTAAAGCCTTCATTACATTTTAAAAGTTTCATATATGTGCTACTTTTTTTTATTTATAAAGATTACTGTAATCCGCTATAATCTAGAAATGTGAAATAATACTCAGAACCTGAAGAGCTTAATTTGAAAGAACTTTACCATAGACGATACATATATACTAGGTATTGCCATGGTATTCGCGGGTTTCCTTTTTGGCCCGATGGGGTAGGTCGGGAGAGGGTGATATTGGATTTTCGATGCAGTCGAAGTGCATCGTCAGGTTTGTTCACGGAAGTCACAAATACGAGGGCAATAACCGACTGGCGCCTTAAAGTCGTTGTGTGCAAGTCCTATTATTAACTTAAATCCTACTTTACCAAAATTGCACAAAGGATTATGCATTTTTTATTGATTCAGTGTTTCTTGATGCCCATTCATTGTTGATAGTAGAGCTCAACAGTCCTTTG
>NC_052120.1:4952361-4984925 GCF_012273895.1 Zerene cesonia | reverse complement strand
GATGGTTTCAGGTGAAGTTATCTCTGTATACTGGGTTATGTTGGATGGCAGATTCCATGGAAATGACTATATTGAGTATATTGTCACCAGCATTACACTGTGAATGGAATATAAGCAAGTAAGTCATTCACTATAGAATTAATGAATTTCTAACTTCTATGACATTTGTACTTTTCTTATTTGATAGTATTATAATCATACTAGACATAAAATAAAATACACTACAATTTGTATGTGGTAGTCGAGCATGTTTCGGCACAAATTGGGCCAGCTCGCACTGGGGAAGTACCACACCCCTACAGAAAATTGGTGTGAAATAGCATTCTGCTGTGTTTCGTTTGGTGAGTGGGGGAGCCAGAGGCCCATATCCTTTTCCTTACCCTTCCCAGTCCATTCCTTTATTCCTTTCCTTTAATTCTTTCTTAATCCCTTCCCAATTTTAAGTCAGCAAATCATTTGTAGAGGCGTAAGGTCTGACTTGGACCTTATGCCTCTCCAAATTTTCATGGGCAGTAGCGGCGTCCCACCAGCTCCATTGGCGGCTGTGACGTAAAAAAAGAAAAAAAAAAACACTTAGTTGGGCTTAACTATCTAAAGAATAAAAAACTAAAATGTGAATGGCATTGATAATTTACACCAAGTAGAGAGTGGTTGATGTTTGTTCTGCCGTTTAATTCTATGATATCCAATTTCAACAATTGATGGAGCAGAGACAATACATATTAAAATCCTACTAATATTATAAATACGAAAGTTTGTAAGGATGTGTGTGTGTTTGTTGCTCTTTCACGCAAGAACTACTGAAACGATTGCAATGATATTTTCTACATAGATAGCTGGACAACTAGAATAACATATAGGCAACTTTTTATCCCGATACTCCTATGGGATACGGATTTACGCGGGTGAAACCGCAGGGCGCAGCTAGTAGCTATATAGTCCTACTTCAATCAATAATTAAAATATTGTTTTACCTTATATTTCACAGATATCAACAAGCTCTTACAACTACAGTAGTTTTTATGGGCATGATGCTTAGTTCTACATTTTGGGGTAACATTAGTGATAGATATGGCAGAAAAATAGTAAGTATTATTGTATAATCAATTGTCATCTATGACTATAACATTTTATTAAGGAGGGGAAGAAGAAAAAAAGACCATCATCTCTCAGTATAAAAGTTAATGGATGTTTGTTCATATCTGTAATTATATTTTGCAATAACCTTCTTACTAGTTAAACTATTTATAGGCTAGATAATGTGTAATTAATTCATACAGAAAATAAAAAGTAATCTTGATACAGCAAAAATGTTTCTACCAATAGATGAGTATTGAAAATTTTTTTTAAACCATTCTGTTATTTCCACTATTCCATTGTATTTTTTCAGGCTTTAAGCATGTGTGGAGTTTTACTATTTTACTATGGTCTACTGAGTGCTATAGCTCCTAACTTTCTATGGCTGCTGTTTTTAAGAGGCCTTGTTGGATTTGCAATAGGATGTGTTCCACAATCGTAAGTTTCAGTGTCTGGCAACTGTAAATAATGTGATTATAATGTATTAATTATTTTTTATTGAAAATCATAGCATCTATGAATGATTTCATTTATGATTTCAGAGTAACATTGTATGCTGAATTTTTGCCGACCAAACAACGCGCGAAATGTGTTGTTCTACTTGATGTTAGTAAACATTGCTATTATTTGTTTTTATATATATACAAAGAGATATGTTTATGTTCTGTATTGCATTAAAAATGTAGTTGGCAATTGAGATAATTTTTTTTTTAATTTTTAGTTTTATAAGATTGAAATGCTTTATAAATGAGAAATTTTGAAAGAATAGAAAAATTTTGATCACGAGGCGGGATCCGAACCCGCGTTTTTTGCCAAACCGTAGCAATCCCGCCTCGTGGTCAAATTTTTTCTATTCTTTCAAAATTTCTCAATTGAGATAATTTCAAATTTTCAACATCAAAATTATTTCATACTAGCTTTTGCCTGCGGCTTCGCACGCGTTAAATTGGAGTCGTTTAATAGATGATATTAGACAAATAAACCTTCCTCTAGGGTGATTACCCTATCTATTTAAAAACCGCATCAAAATCCGTTGCGTATTCGTAGTATTTAAGCATACATAGGGACATAGAGACAGAGAAAGCGACTTTGTTTTATACTATAGTGACTAATATAATATTTATTATTTTTTGGTAATCGAAAAGTTTTTATTTCAATATTGTACATTCTTCAAGGAATTATCTTAATTTCGAATATCTCATGCCAATTCTTATCTGTGTTCATTGCAAAACTCCTTTTCAAATTAATGAGAAATCCAATATTTAAATTCAATAAAATTCTACAACAGTAAAAATATGTGACAATAATTGTTTTAATATTTACAGTGTTTCTGGGCTTTAGGGGCGTGTTTGGAAGTTGCCGTAGCACTAGTAATAATGCCAACTCTTGGTGTACACTGGCTGCTAGCATTATCCACCATACCATTGCTTATATTCGCAATTATATGTCCTGTAAGTTGAAATGTTTCTAATAATTAAATATAAAATATTACAGATTATTCAATAGTATTTGAAATGTAATTATCCTTTCCATACATAAAGCATAATATGATTATTATTGTTAACGTTTTTCTTAGTTAAAAAATAAAATCAAAGGTGTCAGTATTCATTTTTTATATTTGTCAATTACTTTTATTTTTTGCATTAATTATGCAAACCAAAGTGGAATCTGAAGTGAAATAAATATAAAATAAGGTTATAACGCTTTTCGAACCAGAGGAAAATGATAAATGGTACAACTATGCTATGACGATTTTAAAGCACTTCTAGAAGAAGTCTGATTGAATAAATACATGTTTGAAACCAATGGCGTTGTGCCTGCTACAGACTTTACTACTTATAACCTGTAAAAGTAGTAAAGTCTGTATCATACGACATACATATCCAACCACTTATTTATGCAACAAAGTGTAACAAACATACATACATCAATCCAACGTCACAAATTCCTACATATCCTTTCTTAACAATTATAACAACTGGGCACTCATAATTCTGTTCATTAACGCCCTAATTGCAAATTTAATTTTAGTGGCTTCCAGAATCAGCTCGCTTCCATGTAGCCAGCGGTCAGCCCGATAAAGCGTTAGCTACACTTGAAAAAGTAAGTATAAAATACGGAAACATGTTTCTAAATGATCTAAATGATTCCATCTTTAATAATCATGTTAGCAAACTAAATGTTGTGTAAATGTTGTATCACATTTATTCAAAATATAATTATTTATTCATTTTTAGATAGCTCGAGACAATGGACGTCCTATGTTGCTGGGACGTCTAGTATGCGACGATTCAGTCGGTATTGGTCAGCGAGGTCGGCTAAAGCACCTTTTGATACCTCACTTACGGAATACTAGCTTGCTGCTGTGGGTTATATGGTAAGAATTATTTTTAACTAATTATTAGGATTTTTATTATAATTAGTAGAATGTAAAATTTGAAACGTTATACTGATAGGATAATAAAATAGGAAAATTAAACACACTAAATGACATGCAAATTATTTTTAGAAATAAAAGACTTTTAAACGGATTTTAAACGCGATTTATTCATTATATTATAATGTATAATACTCGCTTAAAATCAAACAAAAGAAAAATACTACATGCCAATTTGCATGCCATGTTGCCATGTTCATAAATATTGTATGTATTAATTTAAACATATTTTTTTAATAACTAGGATGTCATGCGCGTTCTGTTACTACGGGCTAGTGCTGATGACGACGGAGCTGTTTGAGGTGGGCCCGAGCGGCGGCGAGCAGACGTGCGCCGCGGACTGTCGCCCGCTGCAGACTACCGACTATATGGACTTATTGTGGACTACCCTCGCTGAATTCCCTGGTATATCAAATTGTTAATAGTATCCATTAGAAACAATACTAGTATTGAACAGGTGTCTCGGAGACTATGATGTGCATTATTAGAATTATATATATTTTTAACTTTTATCCATTAGTGACATTTCAATATTGTTTCCTCTGTTCACAGGCATATTTGCTACAATTTTTATTATTGAGAAATTTGGTAGAAAAAGAACTATGGCGATACAATTTGTTATCTTCGCGATGTGCGTTTGTCTTTTGATATATAATACCAAGTGAGTATGAATACTTTACTTCAGCTTTTAATAAAAGTTTTTTATAAGTATTAAATAATATTTACAATAACCATACACCAGATTTCAAGTACGAACCCAGCAGTATTGAAATTTTTAATATGAAATCAGTTGCAATGTTTTTTACATTTGAGGTCATCTAATACAATATAGATGTTGCATTTTGTTGATGTTGATTTGTATATTGTTTACTCATTTTTCAGCCGTACATTTTTGACGTGCATTCTATTTCTGGCTCGCGGTATCATCGCTGGCTTATTCCAAGCGGCCTACGTTTATACTCCAGAGGTAAATAAAGACCAGGATTATTTTTAGGGAAGTCAATCAAAATAAATAAATGAGACTTTTAATTTCTTTTGTTTATACAGTTAAGACGTTTTATTGTTTTATCATATATTTGCGATGGCAATCTAATGTTTTTTTAGAATGACTCCACAGAATTTTTAAGCTGGCAAGATAAAAGAACGAGACACACTTCCTTAATCGAAACTATCTCTATCTCGACTCCAATAATCCTCTACAATAAGCCGAACCGAATATATACTAATTATACTACTATCAGTCTGGTTCATTTTCCTTAAAACAATTCTTATGAGCGACCGGTTCTGTTAGTATATTACCAGTCCATGGCTATGGCTCTTTTTGATTGCCTAAGAATCTTTGGTAATAGATCTGCAAATACCGAGAACTTATGCCTTACACTTCTAGAATCATATATTACTTGTTTTTTTTTTTGAAATACTTTGTATATTATTTAATTAGTATAAAAGACAAGTGTACCGTTCCACTGGTTGAGTCAGCTAAAAATATGTATTTTTTCTATATGCTTTTTTGCATCCTCTTGCTCTTGCACCCCGTTACCTGTGACTATGTAGATATTTATTGTTAAAAGCCCTTTGATTATTGTAACTTATTCGTATAAGAAATTATTGTTTTAAATTCTTATAGATTATTGAAAAAAAAATTAATCCGCCATTGAGTATTGAAATGTCCGTGCATTTCCAATTGCGACCTTTCTACATTTGAAGATAAAATCATAATGTTAATAAATTTCATGTAAAAGAGATATTAATGCAACATAATAGAAAACAATACAATTAGTTCCTCTTGACGCTTTTACATTTTTCCACAATTTTCCACAAAGGCATTGATACCTCCATTTTGTCTTTTTAATATTTTGTGGCAGGTAGTATTGATACATATTAAATGAGTATATATAATAACTTATTACTGAAAATTCCAGGTGTACCCAACAGCGTTACGTTCTACAGCAGTTGGTGCTTGCAGCGGAGTCGCCCGGTTGGGCGCTATGGTAACTCCATATGTTGCACAGGTATATACTTTAGTCGCTTTTGCCCGCGGCTTCGCACGCGTTAAAATCAAAGTAGTTTAATAAATGTCATTATGCAAATAAACGATTCTCTTGAATCACTGTATCTATTAAAAAAAACAATCAAAATCGTATGTGTACTTTTAAAGATCTCGCAGAAGTATACATACGTACATACATATATGGGGACAGCAGACGCGGCATGCGACTTTGTTTTATACTATGTAGTGATTAATACAGAATGCAAATAAAGCCATTCGTTCATTTTATACTAAATATGAAAAGTATTATTAATTTTTA
Organism: Zerene cesonia; assembly: GCF_012273895.1. NCBI lineage: Eukaryota > Metazoa > Arthropoda > Insecta > Lepidoptera > Pieridae > Zerene > Zerene cesonia. The sequence goes on along the minus strand of NC_052120.1, from coordinate 4,979,102 downwards.
TTATTTAATATGGTCAATGCTTTAGTTTATAGTACCAAATTATGTACCTAATCTAAGTATGTAACCATATTTCTCAATATATATCCTGATCTTTAAACCGCTTGTAAAAGCATGAAAAAGTTACTGATGTTTTCATAATATTGAAGTAGCTACTTACTTACTGATTGCTTTAAAAAAAAAAGTAAAGTTACTCACAGAACCTTAATTCACATTCCCAAACATTCTCATTTTTGTTTCGAGAATAGCTATCTAAACACATGTTTTCTGCGTTATTTTTCAGGTTCTACTGAAAAACTCAATTGTTATCGCGATCGGAGTGTACTCGCTAGCAGCTCTGTTCGCTGCAATAGCGTGTCTCGCACTACCCATAGAGACGAAAGGCAGAGAAATGAGGGATACCATTACGGCTACAAGCTAACTGCCCAAGACTGAACATTTATACAATTTGATATATTTTATGTAACCGTTAATGTTAACCACTGAATTATGTATATGATTACCTTGTACTACACTCCTAATTAGGTACTGATATTTAAAGGAACATCCACACATATAAAATAGCTTTTCTTGTTTTTTTCCGTCTAAATAAAAAAACTAAGAATTTATTGTAATTGCTTTATTGACACATTAACTGAGATATTATGTGTATCCTTTGGTAGTTAACATGATGTGGTTTATTTGGATCTGATTTTTTTGTAATTCTAAGATTTTGATTTGCTGTAGGTATCTAACAAACTTGTACAGTACTTATCTAGTTTTAACAAAGCTTTACTTAATTGAAGAATAACAGTCTTCCATAAAGTAATTAAAAGAAATAATATTTATAAGTGTTTTGTTAATTTTTTTACATTCTATTTATCTCTATATCTTATACTTATATTATAAAAGGGAAAATTTTGTACGTTAGAATGTTTGTAATGTTTTCATACAAAAACTACCGGACCGATTTACAAAATAAATTTATCTCATTAGAAAGCTACAACTTTACTGAGTGACATTGGCCGATTGGTGACCTACTATGGGCGAATAGCTATTTAATCTATAATCAACGTTAGCATAACATTTAAACCGTCCATTTTTTTAAGATTAAGCCAAACGTGATTCTTACGAAATTAAATGTGTATTTAGAAAATTTAATCTCATGTTTATAATGTTACAAATTAGTAGTATTATCTAACACATCATTATATTATCTAACATTACAACCAATGTGACATGTGCATTTTTATAATAATATATTAGCAATAAGACTGAGAAGACTGTATAATTACTCGTTTTTATTCTTTTGGTATCGTTTACTTAATTCTTAGAATTAAATGACTCACAAAATTTTGAGTGACCCAAGAAAATAAGGTAGAGATATTTTATTTTTTCTGATGAACTACTTGGACGTTGCGAAAATTATACAATATATGACTGTTTTACTATAAGTATACAATTAGGTAAAAACCTACAGTATTACTACAAAATATTACGTATTATTTAAAGTTACTTCAGATACGTGGTTTATTTTTTTTTTAACTCATCTATTTTATAATACATAAATAGTATATAATATAATATAATTGTATTTAAATATCTCCGAATGACATGAAAATTGTTATCAATTTCTATTTCTCTAAAGTAATGTTTTGCTCTTTATAATATGAAGTGGTAAATGTCCTTTTTTACCGTCTTTCAAAAACAAAAAGAGTAGGTTCTATGTTCGTCGGTACATTTTTTATATATGTTCGATTTTTTTTCTTTTGCAACAATCTGATACTTAATGTGGCTTTAAGTAGAATAGGCTTTTCTTAATTCCATAATGATACGTCTGCACACCCAGGGTTTGCTTCCAACAAATGACCAGTGAATTGACACACATTATAATTTAAACTTGTTTTGCGTTAAAAGGGTAAATCTAATTATTTCTATAACAATTTTTTTAGAAAAAAAATAACCGGCAACTAGCGCTTATAATAACTATATTATTTTATTTTCCAGTATTGAACGCCAGTTTGTGGTTTTTAAATCGGTTTAAAATACGGTTGCTATAATAATTTATTATATCTCGTAAATCACATCGCCTTTAAAGATTTTATTTGCAAAGACTATTTGTACTACTGCTCATATTCGCTTTCAAATGTTTCGACCACACATTTACCAATAAAATAAGTGAGTCTCTTTTTATTGATCAACTATCAACAGTTAAAGCATAATTGCTAACTACATTAAACAAATAAATCGATTTTTGGTTATTCGGCTTAATAAACTTTATGTTCTGACGTGTATTGATATTCCATATATTATGATCAATTCATAATTGTGATAAATACTATGTACATACTTTATATCATCGATTATTTGATAATATTAACCTTTTTTTTGTTAATTCTTAGAAATCAAATGAGACAACAGCACCAAAAATAGAATTATGTATATTTTAGTCACAATATTTAAATAAGATCTTACTTTAATTATAAATGCACTAAATAAATTTTTATTTACACAGTTATTTGTATTATTTTATTTCTTAATTAGGGGGTAATAAAACACGGAATGTGCGAACTATAATTATTTATTAATATTTTTGGAATCCCACATTTATTTGTAAAGTATTCATTTACAAAGAAAATTTTGTATAATACAAAATCTTCAATAATTAATTTTTTTTAGTTTAAGTGCCGTCTGTTTCTGTGCCGTCCATATTTAAACGTGTATTTATAAATAAAAAGTATAATGCATTTGGGTTCAAACTAAATATGTAATACTGTTATTAGAAAATTGTAATTTACATTTCAAATTAGTTACTTGGCTCCTGTACTGTTACTCTATGAAAATAAACTTGCAAGCAAAATATCAATAACAACATTTAAGCGCAATGATTTTTTGCCCTATGCACTATATCTTTAATTATATCTTTATTTTACTCAATTTACAAAATCAAATTAATTAACTATACTTTACTGAAATCTGCGAAAATAATAAAGAAAAGCTATATAAGCTATCAAGCATAGTAACATTTTATTTTTTAATGTTGATTGTACGAAAACTCCTTTTAATTTAAATTCTAGTATTACACCAATCTTAAAGAATAATTCTAAAACTAGATAGACGCAAAAATGACATTTAAGTGCTGTAAGTTACTTTTAAATTGTTAATGAACACACATTCAAAATTGATTTCGAGTCCACTGGTATAACTATAAAATCTGTCAAAATTAAAATTATCCTTAATAATGATATTTACATCAAATCAGTCAATAAAACAATGGCACTAAATCGTACCATATGCCATTATCATTTTTCATCACTATAGTGTGCATTAAGTCATCATAGTACATATAATTTACTTAAATTTTATTCAATATTTCATGTATGTCATAATATACAACATAGCCTTTTATTTATGGGATTTTTAAGCAAATAATAATTCATAACAAATGGATAGAAATGAAAAGCATACAGCTTTTTATATGTGACAATCATATTCTTAAATCTATAATAGAGTATTTAGTCTGATCAACATCTGAGAATTTATAACATAATAATATGTGATGAAATTTTGTAATACTTTATGAGATCAAAAAAAAATTTTACAAGGGCATTAAATATTAAATTATAGGATACATTAGAGAATAATTTGTTAACCAACGGTGGGATATAAGCTAATTAAAATTACATCTTATAATTATGTTTCATTTAATTAACTTTGTTTTGATAAAGATTGATAAAATTACAGGTTCTTATTAAATATTAAATGACAGTCCAATTACATATTAGCACTAATATCATTAATAAATGAACATCTCTGTTGTATTAACTGAAGTTTATTATTTGAAGCTGCTCCATAGATGAATGCTTACGCCTTACACCCTAATATACATCCTAAGTGCTCACAAAACACAATCACAATGAAATCTAATTCCATTTTACCCAAGGTAAACTTTCAAACTTTTGTACTAGGAGACTACTTAATATAATACCTATTCAATCATCATCTAATTCAATAACAATGGGCTCAACATTTTTTGTTGCTTTTGTAAATTCATCCTTTAATTGAGATAATAATGTACACTTTGGTATTTTTAATTCCTCTGCTTCATCTACTAAAGTTTTCAGTTTTTGCAATCTTCCAATATCTGGTGCTGTTGGCAAGAGAATGTTTTTTGTTTCAGTCATCCACTTATCAAAACTATTTACCCTAAAATCAATAGTCTGCAACATAATGTGCAGCTCATCCATATCATATCGGTAAAATAGTGTCTTTTTCTCCACTGGACATTTGCAAAACTGATCAGCATGTTGTAAACATGCCATATGTTTGCAATCTGCACATGACACAGAAGACAAAAAACATGTGGTTTTACATACTTCACAAAGTCTTTCATCATCTCCAAGCAGTTCAAATGCTGTCCTTTGAACATTTTTTAATCCATTTTTAGCAACAAGAGCTCTTAAACGACTCTCTTCTTCTGTTGCATGGACCAACTCTTTTTGTGTTTCTAATGCAGTCTCTAAATCTAAACGGTCCCCTTCTAAAGCCATCTTACATATTAATTCATCATGAGAAAACACACAAAATCTTTTAAGGTTTTTGTAATGACTTATACACTCCCTACCAATTTTAAGCCAGTCGGGGGGAGCAAAATTAACTGCTTCTGCAAAGTTATAACCTTGGTTAAACCCTGCATGATATGCTCTGGGGAATGTGACTACAAATTCTCCAGCATTCTGATCAGTTCTATAAATTGGTACTCCTGCTGCCATTAAGATATTTGGATTCATTATTGTCACCAATTGATGAAGTAGATCTGGCTGAGATTTGAACAAATCAGGTGCTGCTGCTTTCATAGCATTCTCTAGTAATTCTGCCCCACTACCTGGGACTCCATACCATGTTTTAGCTTCACCCCAATGTAAATAATTGATAGAATAACTCCAATGATCTTCATTATGCCAACAAAATGCAGAAAAGCACATACCAACATACATCCAGGGGACAGTCATCCCAGATATATCTGCATTGATAAATCTTAATACAGAACCGTCCAGCACAGGAAGATTATTCAAATTCCACCCAGAATCAACATATTCTTGATCACCAGGATACAAATTGATTGAAGATTTTGTGGGGAAACCAGAACCATGATCCATGGAATGTAAATCAGCCCCATATTCTACTGTTACATCCTCTTCTACTGACGATATTATCCTCCAGAATTCTTTTTCTGCCACATTTGTAGGCACCAGGTGCCCAGACATTCCAAAATAATCAGATTTAAATTTATCAGCCATTTCCCCAAATTGTTGCAGTGTATATTCAGTTTCAGCTTGAACAAAACCAAATGCTTCAGCAGGTTTATGGACTTCTTCTGCAATGCAACATGGACAACGCCAATCCCCATCAGGAACCAATGTCAAAGGAGGTTTTAAACAAAATGTGTGGTATGTATCAGAGCACCCATTACATATTAATAACAAGTCATCTCTGTGGTCCTTCTGGCAAATTGCACATATATATACAGCAAGTGGATCCAAATCATACCTGGGCCTCTTTCTGGATTTTGTAATATCAAATTCCTCATCATTCAACCCTGGCATTTTAGGGCCAGGTCCATAGCAAGCTAATCGCCTTAGTTCTCTGCTACGTTTTATAGCTTCATTATCTTTACTTACATCCATTTCAACTTTTATATCAGAACCTGTCTTTGCCTTCTTAATACTAGAATGAGGTTTTTCATCAACTAAAGTCTCTTTTTTTGTAATGGATTCAATTGATATTTCTTTTATAACTTGCTGCTCTGAATCATCATCATCTTTGACTTCTGGCTTGGGTTCTGATTTTTTTACAGTCTTTAAAATATCCGCTTTACTTTTTTCAAAAATTTCATATGGTAATAAAATCTTTTCATAATTACTTCTAAGAAAATTCATTGTATTAGCATTCTGACTATATCCCATGGCGTTCGCAATCTTTCGCCATTTTTTTGGAGTATTACAACTTTCGAAACCACCTTCTTCATCCACCCAAAATTTTAAACAATATAAATCCAATGTTTTATTCTCGATCATTGGTATTTTTAACGGTGATCCTTGAAGTTCCCAAAATTTAAGAATTTTTTCCAGAAATAACAGTTTTAGCCGAGTTATAGCTTCTAATTCATTGACTTTTTGTATCCGTGGAATAAATTTTAATTTATCCACATCCAAAGAAAAAGGTGGCTGCCATATTGCTGGCGGTTTTATTTTACATATTCCAGTTTTTTCAGCTACCGGACGTATTTTTGCTATATACCCTAGAGGATCTGTGAATTCTTCTAACGTAGGTTCAAAAACAGGAGCTTCAGGTGGTGGAGTAAAAGTGAACTCCGCACTTTTATGCATGGCATTTTTTTGAATGTTTTTGCTATCCATTTTAGATAACACTACACGATTCTCATAAAACGAAATAATCCATGTATTATCAAATATTTCGACGTCCAAACATTACACGAAACAAAACACAGTCTACGTGACTTTTCGCCATGTGTAAATGGCTTCTTAAAAATTTTGTACAAAATATATGCACACTCAACAATTATTGTCAACAGATCATTTTATTTAGGTTCAAGTAATTAGCCTTTATTTACACCACAACGATAAGGTTCATTGCAAAGCACGCACAAAATGTTATTTTCACTTAGATCTATGCAGTTTGTCACTATGATCTTTGCATTACTTCATAATTCACAACACACGAAAGTCAAAAATCCAAATGAAAACGTGATAAAATAAATCGATTGTGCGATGCGACCAGCGACGGATGATAGTATTAGCACGTATTAGTTTACGCTGTACGATTCGTCACGACTACGATCACGATTCGATTTTTCAAACTCATAGTCGGTCGAATACGAGTTAAGTTGAAAAATTAAATACCACAAGAATATACAGAGTGTGGTGTAATGAATGGATAATATAGCAACTACAAGTAGAGGACGTTGTGGAGGTTCAGAAAAATAATCTTTGTGTCAATTACAGGCCCTTGGTTTTTAATATATTCGACTTAAAAATTCAATAAAATTACACCTTTGCCACTCTTTCTAGTGGTACAACTACAAGTGTATTTAGTATTCCTGGATAGATGTACAGTATATTTTATTGAACATAGATGTAACTCCCAATTTCCTGTTTTTCTTTTTTTCGAAGTTAAACAAAGATGTCGAAAAATATTATATGGTCACCCGAGTGCCAAATAAAAAAAAAAAATATGCCTATTTTATCAAGATTTCTGAATGGTGTAATTCATTATTCACTGTATTTTCAGTAATTACTGAAAATACGCATATAATTCTTAAAACAATAAGTCAAAAGTTTTTATTCTTAATTACCAAAATACTTAAATTTGCTTCATTACTTGAAATTAAAATATTGTTTAAATAATTGTAGGAAAAGAAATTCATTCTAAATTAAATTTTAAAAAAGTTATACAAAGTTGCCACCGTCAGTAATACATAGGTACTCTACACCTTATAATGAATGAGCACTTCAAGATTCTTGCATGTCTCATTTAAAATGAAAATAATATTTTAAACCTTTTTTTCAATAATGATAGTAATCGTTTATGGTATGCTTAACTATTTTTTATACGTTCAAGCTTATAAAATATAAAAAAAAAATTGTGAGTATTCTGTGAAATAGTAATATAATGTAACGTAATGTAACATCAAAGTATAATATAAGAATACTATTGGAGAAAACATTTGACCACTACTACTTTTAGTTTGTAATGTTAACTTTAGTTTTGAGTTAAATATTTATTTTTATAGCATTCAAATTGTTACTACCGCCTCGAGATCATATCTTTTCTATTCTTTTAATTTCCTCCACTATTGAGTTGCTAACTAAAAGACTATGACTGTACGCTGCAAACTGCAGTACTTATATAGGTATGCAACCACCGATTTCAACAGCTCATAGTGGCTGGAGGTACTCATACAAAAGTAAGGTACCTTCCCTTATCTTCCCTATCTGATGCGCTCGAGTAAATGCCAAAATCCCCTCTAGTACTACTAGTAGAGGATAGTCGTACTATACTATTCTTTGCTCAATGCTGCAGCATTACATGGTATGGTGGTTAGTACATTGGGATCCACCCAAAAAGTTATACCATTATACAACTCTGATTGGTAACCTACGTACCTTCTATGGAGGGCCTAGCCTCCATACTACTTACCAAACTTGAACTTTTAGTTCCGTATGACTTTTGACAAATGACAGATTGAAATGATTTTGACAGGCATCAGCTTTTTATTTAAGTGTTATTAGAATCTAAACGGTTATTATATTCTGTAACGTGAAAAAACATTGTTTATTAATTTATTGAAAGTTCGCTTATAATTTAAAATGTTACATTCAGTTTATGGCGCATGTCGCCAAAATGCTCTACAGATCCAACAAGTTAGGTTAGGTCACAGGCTCAGAGGAAAGCCACCCATTTATAGCAGAACAATAAAAGAACGATTGGATGAATTAAATTACAAAGACGAATTATATACAACAAAGATAGACATTGGGTTCCCACCGGAGCGGTAATACTTTTAATATTTTAAATTGTTATTTTCAAACATAGTTACTCAAACATTTTCTGTGTAATCGAACATAATAAGTAATTTTTCAATAATATCTTGATATTTCGGTACTGCAAGCTAAGTTTTCAATAATTACTATAAGAATAAATTTCCAGATAAGCAAATATTCATTTTACATATAATAATTATTTTTGCCAATAGGGGTTCAAATGTTTCTTATTTTTTTCATTATTCATATTTTCATTTCATTATTAATTATAACAATTTATGTAGTAACAAGTCTGTCTCTATACTTTCGTTAACTATGAATAAGAACTATATAATTTTTTGTTTTGTTTTTAATTTTCATTCAGAAAAACTGATTTTCGCCATGAACAACTAGAGCATTTGAAGAAATTAAAAAGTGATAAGGAATTAGAGAGACTCTCCAGAAATCAGAAGCTAGACATTGATTTGCAAGAAGCCAGAAAAGTCTGGTTGGAAACTTTGGGTCCCCAACATAAAAAACAAATTGCTGACCACTATGCAATTTTTGACCACTTATATGGCGAAGGCTACTTCATTCCATTTTTAAATTTGGAAGTGTTTTATGATTTAAAAGATGGAACCTGCTTGCCTGTTTATGCGGGTAATCTGATAAAACCAGCCGAGGCTTTAGAACCACCAGTTGTTTCTTATGATGCAGATGCAGATTCCCTATGGACACTTGTATTAACCAGTTTGGATGGTCATTTAACAGAAAGTGATAAGGAATATGTTCACTGGCTAGTGGGAAATATACCTGGTAAAGACATAGACAAGGGTGATACTATTGTAGATTATTTACAACCTTTTCCATTGAAGGGTACTGGTTACCATAGATATGTATTTGTTCTATATAAACAGGATGGAAAAGTTTCTTATGAACTCTCAGAAGGTATGTGTAGGTATAAATTACTTATACTCATTTCAAAATAATAATTAAATTTTGTGAAGAGTGGATTTGCATTTTTGCTTACAATATATTAAATGTGAATGTTAGATTTCTTTTCAATTTTTAATATATTGATTACTTCATATGTATACTTTATTTTGTGACTTACTTTACTATAAGAGCAAACATTTAAACAGCCTCCAGCTTTACATAAATTTGTATCATTACATTACAAATAACAAATTTATTGTTTATTGAAAATGTAATTTTATATTTTTTGTATTTTCATTTTAGTTAGATCCAAGGCTTCGTTAGAGGATAGAACTTTTGTCACAAGAGATTGGTACAAAAAATATCAAGACAACATAACGCCTGCAGGACTGGCTTTTTATCAGTGTGACTGGGATTTAAGTGTAAGAGATTTCTTCAACAATACCTTGAACAAGAAGGAGCCAAGTGAGTAGACATTTTTAAATCTATGTTCATGAAATCTTTACTAATATTGTAAATGCAAAAGTGTTAGTTAGTTTGTACTTCTTTCATATTTCACATATTTCAACAGATGTTTCATGAAGTGTTTGGGGATAGATAGGTATAGGCTACTTTTTTTTCAAAGCAAGGAAACACTATCGCCATGGGAAGAGTCATTATGGTGTGCATTTTAATCATTCCAAAAGATATAAATTCTTGTAGATGTGCTTTCTTAAAAATTGTCTGACAACAGCTGTTAATTATTTTGGATCATGCGGGTGGAGCAATTTTATCTTCCAATTTGAGAATTTATGAATGTTAACATTATTTAGAATATATTATATTGAATATAATAAATAATACAAAGAAATGCATATTTCTGTTAAGTGTAAATCATAAGTGCTTTATTTTTTACAGTCTATGAATATGACTTCCCACAACCATACATTCGTCCTCAAGAATGGTTCCCTCTAAGGAGACCATTTAATTTATACATGGACAAATATAGAGATCCCAAACAAGTCAGCAAAGAATATTTATTACGCAAGCTTAAGAACGAAGATCCCTTCAAGAGTCCTCCTCCACCACTAAAATTCCCAAATGCTCAACCATTGCCACATTCAATGCCATCTTGGTTGAAACTGCATGAAAAGAAAATACGCTTGGGCTGGGGTAGAGTAAATGATGTGTAAAATTAGTTTTATCTTTTAAAATTAAAGTAAAATGAGTAATAAATAATAGGAAAATTATAATCTTTGTATTTATTGGGTTAAAATATACATTTTGCACAAATTTTGGTTTGCAATACATTTAAGATTATGATAATGATTCTTACACTGTCGTCTATTGAAGTAAGAAGTATCTATAATTTACAAATGTTGAATAGTAACCGTTTCACGTAACTGGAACCAACCAATATTCGTCCATATAAATACTTAAGGTACACTTCTGTGATATTTATATGACGATTATCCCGAAATATAACTGGCGCAGCTAATTCCTGTGTTTGAAAATATCATTATTGAATGAGTTCTTTGGGTCGAAGAAAATTCAAATTTAATTAGAATATTTTATTGTAAAACCAAAAATTTCAAAGAACATAATCAGACTTTATAACAGTTATGTAATAAATACAATTAAGCAAAGAACTAGGCGCAATCGGTATACACAAATAATTATGACTGTTACTGAGCACCTGCCAATTAAAGCACTTCATATATTATAATACATCAGAAGAATATATGACATTAAGAGTTATATTTTTATGTAAATGCATCATATTACAGTCCATACACACGTAAATACTACTTCAGATGATATGCTTGAAAGTTGAATGCTAACTCTTCATACATTTCATTAATCATAAAAGTTGTGGATGATATACCCTTAATAAAATGTTTTAAAATAGAATTTGCAACTTAAAGATGCCTTGATCTACATACTTTCACAGATTACGATAAAACAGTGTGTATGCATGAGCTCTATTTGGCCCTACTTAATTTTAATATTAAAAATTATTTCCATAATAATGATATAGAGCATAGACAATACATAGAAACCTTAAATTTAGGCAAGAATTAAAAGATAAATGAATATCTGTTTTATTTAGTGTTTAGTCTAGTCCTACGTCATCGTCGTAGGGTTTCGATGTGGCTCCAGTCGCTTGAGCGCCGGCCGGGAAATCTGAAATATTATAAAACTCATTAGATGGGGTTTTCGCTTCGATGCAGTTTACTACTATTTCACCTGTATTCTCTATGGAGTAAGATTTTCCTTTTCCTTAATTGAGTAATTAAGAAAAACAAATAATTTTCAAAACATTGCAACACAGATTCAATGTCCCATATTAATGGTCCAAGCCAAGTGTTTATCAGAAATAGAGAGATCCTGATTTCATGGCTGCGCTAAATTTATTATCTATATTAATAGGAAAAGTATTTGAATAGACCAAATAAGCTTCGAGATATTTTTTTAATGTGTCTCATCAAAACATATACTCTATATCAATTATTGTATTAACTTGGGGTAACTTGGGACTACTAGTCCTATATTTATCAAATGTGAAATCGAGGCCAATCAACGTGAAATGCGTACTTTGTGATGGTATCCACCCAGCAAATTATAAAGGAACAAGTAAATTTTATCTTGAACTCCAAAACGGCAAGTTTCTTAAGTCTACAGAGCGTAGGAAAACCTATTTATTTTACAAAGAAACGAAACTGAAGAATGAAATAAATGATGTATCAACTCACTACACTGCCAAAATTTGATAATATCTCCTTCAACTGCTTAAAAATTGCCCTATATAATGCTAATGGGTCGTTATAATGATTATCTTGAGACAAATAGACAAACATTGACATGCTATGGATGGCAGAAACACAAGTTTACATGGAGTTCAAGATGCTATTAGCTGATAAACGTATGCTCGAAATCGATAACAATTACGTGAAATACGTATTTGTGGATAAAAAACTTACAAATGCAACTCAAAATATTACTTAAAAAAAAAGAAAACCATAATAATATCTTAATATTCCTAAAAAACATAGACACTACTGCAGAATCCAACTATCGTATTATGGAAAGCCTTGAAGAATCTTAAACAGCCTTTTCCTAACAAGCCTCGATTCGAAAAGGAAATACATAATGGACTTCTAGTGATGTGGAAAATTGCGTGCGTGCGATTACATTCGAAAAATATCTTAGAAAAAGCGGAGATGTCATCGTTTATGAATACAATGAAGTGACATAAAAAGTGTTAATGTAATGGTTGTATAAAGATTTCATTTTTATTTAAATATTATTATAACTTATGATAATAAAATGCTCTGATTCTTAAACATAAAATCGCAACATTCTTTTAACAATAAATTGTATCTTTATAAATGCAATATTAAGCCTATATGGACATAATAATTAATATTTTGTAAGACTCACTCACTCATTGACAAGCTCGAATCGGTACAAAAACGATTTATACGTTCTTTATACAATCGCGAACACCTCAGAAGATTCTTACCCATCTATGAAAATCGCCTTTATTTAAATAATAAATTAATTTAGATTCCCTTGAATTGCACCGCAAATTCATTGATTTAACATATTATATGTTTAAAATTATCAATAATCACATTCATACCGATATGCTTTGTAGATTTTGTTTATATTGCAACGCACATATGACTAGGAACACAAAGCCCTTTCATATAACTGACACTCGCCTTTGTACGTCACATAATGACCCAGTCTATAGATTGTGCCCATTATACAATGAAATAGTCAATAAAAATTACGCTATTGACATATTTTCCAAGTCTTGACAGTTTTCGTGCCTTAGTCCTTGCTGCTCTGCGTAGCACCTAAGCCGCACTATTTTCTGATAATTTAGTTGTAATCTTTTTTTCTGTTTAGAGTTTTAGAATTTTTGTTTAGTTAATCTTGCGCACTAAATAGTAATTTGTGAATCCATAGAGTAGATTTAAACATAGAACAGTATTTGTTGTACATTATTACTCATAGGAGGCCTGTGTCCCAACAGTGGGAACATATATGGACTGATGATGATAAGTTGTTTGGAAACCAATAAAATAAAATAAAAAATATGGATTGCAGGTTCAGTGATCAGCAGTAAAAGCTAATGACGAGATAATTAAAAGACTTAAAACAAAAATGCTAAGAATGGTATGAAATGCACCTTGGTATGTTACAAATACTAGATCACAACGATTGTGTCTTTGCATAGATCTGGTTAGAGAGGGGATATCAGAAAGAAAATAATTGTATAAAGAGCATATTACCCATCACTCAAAGAAGCTAGTAGTCAATCTTATGAATGATAAACATCGACTTGTATGATAAACAGCCATTAGAAGACTTAAAAGAAAGATTCCTAAAGATCTTACTTAAAAACCCAAGAATGAAAGGACTTGAATTCTATACACGACAATATCTAAAGCATAAAGCATTTGAATGCTATAAAACTAAAAAGTTTATATCTATATTCTTAAATTTCACTGAATAACTTTAAATTATAGATTGCAATAAAGATATAATTACAAATCTTACCTTTTGCGAAGGCTGTATTGCCAAATTTCTTGTGAAACATTTCAAACACAGCTGCTATCTTGGGATTGTTCTGGTATTTTGCGAAATTAGCTGGGTTTGAGGAAACATCGTAGAATGCATTCATGACTTCTGGGTCCTGTAAATATTCATAGAATGGTTATTTATGTATGTTGATTAAAACAAAATATTTCCAAACAAGAATGAATTTAATCATAAATGCCTTTCGTACATCTAATTGATACATGATCTATAGTGGTTTTTATTAAGTAGGCTTAACTTTATGCCCCAAAGTAGATTCCGTCACTCACAAACCAATCTTACGAAGAAAGGAAGTTACGAATGCTGCTCTAATAATTGTTGAAATGAGATATGCAAGCATCTTGAATGGCTGATATTATATTAGAGTAAGTAACTTTGAACGACATTTGTATTTTTTTATGTCAACTTCGGCAATATAGCTGGTTGGTCGCCTGATGGTAAGCGCTACAACCGCCATTTGGTTTGGTTTGGAACTTTGGTATACAAATAAGTTTTAAAATAATATTAAAATACGAAATTTAAATGAATGCTATCCACAAAAACCAACGCAAAACCGGTACACCAATTTAACGATAAACGATACATTTGTTTACCTCAAAAGCAGCCATCATTTCCGGGTTATTGAGTACATTAGCAAAGAAGGAGGGCAAGTTTGTGGGCATATTGAACGGACCACCCGCGGCCGGATTTGCTTGCTTCTTCGCGGTCTCCGCCTCTTGGGCTTCGCGAGCGCGACGCAGCTTCTCAGAGTGCTGAAATGGTAAAGGCCGAATCTAGTTAACATTAAACTTGTACATAATATGCACATATTACATGTTGTCGATTACAAAATGACCCGTCATTTTGCTTTTCACTGTTGAAAAATTCAAAGAAAAGAAAAAAATTGATCGTGAGGCGGGAATTCGAACCAGCACCCATAATCGCGCTTAAGGAATTGAATTTCTGTCTCTCGACCCATTTAGTAAAGTTAGCCAATAATTGAACAGTAAAGATTAAGCTAGTTTGCTGCATCACCTACAGTAACAGCACTAGTAATTGTACAAACCATAATTGATTTACTAATTACATACGTAATTGTGTATGTTACTTTTACTTTTCCAAACTCGCAGTCATAATATTCTTAAATAAAATCTGTTATCATACCTCCTTGTCTTCCTTCCTGCGCTGCCTACTGAGCTTGTGCTGACGAATTTTATCAGCATTTGGCTTGATTTCACTCAACCATTCATTGACTTGGTCATCATAGTCAATTTTAAGAGATTCACAAAGATCATGTGAGGCATTTTCAAAAGAGCCTAAGAGCCTGAAATTTAATTTATTATTAACGGATACTTTATATTGAACAAGAAGGAACTAAAAGCATTATAATTGTTAAAGATAAATTGTTTAAATGAATAAGCACATAAATTCTTACCTATAGGCACGACCACGAAACTTATAAGCAGCTGCACTATCACAGTTTAACTCCAGGGTATGAGAACAATCTTTGATGCATGCATGTAGTTTGTTCAGTTTGAGAAATGCCTGAAATCAAATATTAGTAATATACATTTTATACATTTTACACATTTTAAAGAAATATTTATTATATTTTATTCTATTAACATATTCAATTATTGTGTGGTATTAAATGGTTTGTAAATCTTACACCTTTAAACGAGCAATTCTTGTATATATATATATAATTAGGATCTCGGAATCGGCTCCAACGATTTTCATGAAATTTAGTATACAGGGGGTTTCGGGGGCGATAAATCGATCTAGCTAGGAATTTTTTTTTAGAAAATGTCATATTCGTGTTTTATTCGTGTTTTTTTTTCCTGACATCTATTGGTGAATAATAATACTATTTTGCTTCGTAGGTAGCTGGACAACTGAAATAACACATAGGCACTTTTTATACCGATATTCCTACGGGATACGGTTACGCAGCACGCTTACGCGGTTTCAACCGCAGGTCACAGCTAGTAAAATAATTTATACACAATACAAGTGCAAAGATGAATTTCATAAGCATTTGTTATGCATAAAAAAAACCTGACATAAACTTCTGACCTATTTTCAATTTAATGAATGAATTCCTTTAACATACAAAGTACAATGAAAACTCTGGTATTCAATTATAGCTAACAATGAACTCACTTGACCCCTTTTTGCAAAGAGCACAGCACTTTGTGGGTTAAGTTTAATAGCCTCTGTGTATAAAGCGATGGCTTCTTCATATTCCTGTTTAGAGAAAGCCTCCATTGCCGCTGTGCGCTTCTCATCAGATTGGTCTCTCTCTTCATCTGTGACTTCTTTCGATGGATCTCCCATTTCCTGAGTAGCTTCTGAATCAGCACTTGTAATTACTCCTAACAAGGAAATTACATATAAGTTGTGAAATGAACTAAATATGTCAAAAAGTTTTTAATTACTATCTATACTAATATTATAAAGCTGAAGAGTTTGTTTGTTTGTGTAAATGCGCTAATCTCAGGAACTACTGATCCATTTTGTAAAATTCTTTCAGTTTTAGATAGCTCATTTATTGAAGAAGGCTTTGGCTATATATGTACCATAGGTGAAGCCGGGGTGGGCCGCTAGTTCACAATAAAAGCTCATAACTAATAATTTGTAATAATTGTTGAAAATTCTAGTAATATATAAATATAGGTAAATTTTAAACAAAAATCTTTTAATCCCACTAGCACTGTGAAAACTATTGACGATAGAAGAGTAACATATAAAACAGTTATATAAAATTTGAAAATATTAACACGAAACTAATTAAATTTAATTTTTAGATTTATAGCATTGAAATGCTTTATAATTTTAAATCCTGCCTCGTGACAAATTTTTTCTATTCTTTCAAAATTTCTCACGAAACTAATAACTTTGTAAATCTATAATAATAGGACATGTTAATGTAACATAGTCTGTGGCAAACAAAGGTATAAGATTTAAGAGCTCAAATCAAAAAATGTTACATTTATCCAAATAATTTGAAGACCCAGCGCAAACATAGGAACATAAAGTTCTTTTTTTTTGTAAAGGAGGTAAAAGCATATAATTAGCCATATTTCATATTTATTAAAAGAAGAATTTAATAAATGTTGTTGATAGACTTATCAAGTTGTCCATCTGGACAACTACAAGCTAGATCTACTCATTTAATGATGATAATCATAAATGTAAACTGCACATTGAAGTTATCTAACAAAATTATAGATTTAGTGTGCACAGAAAAATAAAAACATAATTATAAAGTATTACCTTCCATATCAAGTTCTAGATCAGACTCTTCAGATTCAGAGGATGCAGGTTTTGCAGCATTTTCTTCTAAATTGCTTGTAGGAGGATGTCTAGTTGAAAAACATTAAATAAGATTTAAAGGTTTTAAACAAATCCCCAGTTTATATGTCTACCGGACTGTGATCAATATTCAAATGGCAAGAAATAGGTATACTAAATGAAATGAAAATTTAATAAAGCTTTACTTACCCATCTCCTGATGCAGTAAATGGCTTCGAGCCAAAGGTAGCTGTTGGCAAACGGACGCCGAGTGATACCAGATAATCCTTAAAAAATGCCAATTTCGGATGATGGAGGATAAGTGGTTGAGCCTTACAGAGATCAACGAAAGCATTTAGCTGCGTTAGCTGCTCTTCGTTAAATGGACAACTCATTTTTTTGGTTGATAAGCTGCCGGTATCAATATGTATTATTTAGTAAATAAATAAATAGGTACTTAAAAATAAAAAGGAATAATTTGTGTGATATGATCATAGGAAATAAATGTACTTACGTCTTTTCGGCAAAGAAAAGATTACTTATTTAAACAAATGTCAATGCAATCTGAATAATTTAAGAATATTCTTGATTGCTGAAAAACGTCGTACTTTGAAATATGACATATGACAACCACAAGTCCAGTGTTGCCACTTGCCAACTTCTTTTTCTAAAAGGGTAGCTCGGCACTCTGAAAAGGGCTTGGAAGGGCTAAAAATTAATAAATCACGGACAATGTAGTCGTGAATACCACTAGAACGCTAAGAAGTGTATGTTTTTATGGTTCAATTATAATTTTATAATGTATTCTGTATTATATTTTTCTATGTATTCCGGGTGCGAGCATTTTGATTGGTTGACTAGATCTTTAGTGGCCAAGCAGAACACTCCGTTGATAAATAATAGGTTAATTTTCGGTGCATTGTGTAAAAGCGAAGAATTGCCAAATTTCCCGATTTACAGACAACTTTTATATAGACGAAAAAGGGGTAGATTGCCTCTTTCCCACTAAAGTGTTTTGTTTAAGAAGGATGAACGAGTTATCCTAAGATATCCTAGATTTAGAAGTCTGTATGGTTTTATATATATATTTTATATACTGACTGAATAATTAGAAACTTAAAATTTTATTTATTGAAGTACTTATGTTAGACTTTTATAAATAGCCCAATATTTTTCAGACATACTTTTTGTCAGAAAGGTTTGCAATAATGAAGAATTGAATTTTAAATCTTAATACCAATTTTCTGTTATCACTGCTTACAAGTAATCTTTCTTGGCTTTTTTTTCTTTTTCTACATTCTAGTATGATATCGCGTCACACGCTTTAATAATATTATGTAAAACAATCTCAAATACATTCTTAAATAATTTCTGAAACCGTTAATTCCAAATCACTCATAAAGTCCATTATCTGATACAGTGCCGTTATTTAGGACAGTTTGAACAGAAACATCTTCTTAATTTCCTTCGAAATTTAGAAACTAAATTTGTTGTAGTGTGATAAGGACTTAAGTATCGTTTGTAATCAAGATGTCTTCCACGCACTTATAATATGCCATCTCTCATTTCATCCAATACCATCTATAACCCATCACCACAATCGTAAAATGTGTTTTAAAAGAATTATTGTTTGTACTTTTGTGCTATGGCTGTGCTTCCCATTTTAGAGTGAGGATTGACTTGGCTTTACAAATATTATCCATAACTACTGGACGGATTTGTATGAAAGGTTTTTGTTGTATAGGTATTAAGTCTGGGCAACATGTAGGCTTTAGATTATTTTGAAAACTGAAGCACCTGTTGCAGAACCGGAACAGACCAGCTGAACTTTTAGAGGTATAAAAATTGTGGCATAACATGAACTGTCATATGATGGTCATTTTCTGCTGAGAGTATAAATTTGAAGATCTAGAACATTTGATATGGAACTCGAAGAGCCCAGCTACGCTATAATTTGTATAGGATGAAATTGTTCTGTCTGATGGGCATTTTATTTCGACATATAATATTCGAGATTTGGAAAATCTGATGTTGAAATCAAAACTTTCATTAAATTCACTACATGATTATAAAATAACCTTCGCCTTCGGTACTCTATGTGGTGAAGGCAGTATCAATTTATGACCGATTTTTACATATTATAAACTCCTATATTTTGCTTAATTGCTACTCTATTCGGTAACGCATCTCCTTCTATCGTACAATATTTTTGTAGCTGTAATCTGTAAATTATTAGGTGTGGTACCGGTAAGACTGTGTTTTTTTAAATAATAATTTCGTTTGAAAAAACGGTTCGTATTCATTATGTCCTTTGTTTATACTGAGATTTTTACAATATCAAATTTAGCGTAAACAATTTAAGTAAACATAGATATTTTTAAAGGGAATTGTGGTATTAACATAGATGTTTAATTAGCATTATCATAGAACTTTTCATACTACAAATTCACAAACTATAAAAACAGTGATATTTTTAAACTTAAGAGTAACCGAGGTAAGCCTACTATTTGTTGCTCATAGAAACGATTTAACGTTTTTTTTAATTTTATAATATTATCTATTGTAAAGGTATGATTATATGTTTTGTTAACTATCGATCATTAATACAGCTATTCGAAACAATTCTGGTTTTTCGTTTACTTGAAAGTAAGTCATAGATTACAAATACCGGTTCTATTAATGTAATATAAATTGTTAATCAATTATGATATATAAAGTAAATATAACACCCATATGAAATTTCGATTCATAATTAAAATTTCCTTTTTAAATATTTTAATAACTATTAATATCGCTATGTACGCACTAGGCAGTAGGATTCACCAGCGTCCTGAATATGCATCGTTCATCGCGTCCTGATCTTCATTTACGGTAATTACTATACCGATTACCGTGAGCTTAAAAGTGATAGCATCATCATAATGGATATCGACACCTACCTAACTACGTACAGACCGGCTCGGTTATTTTGGTGATTAATTGCTATCATTGCGTTATTATAAAAGACATTAAGTATTACCGCAGCGATGTATTCGATCGGGGTCAACATTTTTGTAAAACATTATAACCTCCAGTCGTGTCGCAAGGTTTAACAGTATCAAGTTTGGTGCTCGTATTTATTAGTTCTTGTGTTGTAAAAGTATACCGGAAATGTTTATAAGATTAATCATAATAAGCGCTGTTTTAGGTAAGATTACTTATTCACTTACAATACGGAATTTCTTATGATATAATGTACCTACTATATATATAAATTCTTTGAGCCGAAACAGGTTCTATATATTTGTATTTATATGCAGAGAGACCAACGCCTTGTCAAAAGAACAAGTTTAAAAACATCTAGAAAGAGACCGTGAAGATTTCCATTATATTGAAATAACCGTCTACTTATTATCGTATATATTTTATTGTTATGAAATCTTTTACCATAAAACTTTTTATTACAACTAAACCTAGGTATTTTTGTCAATTTATCAAAAACTAGCTGCGCTCCGCTGTTTCCCCGCGTAAGTCCGTATCCCGTAGGAATATCGGGATAAAAAAATGCCTATATGTTATTCCACTTGTCCTGCTGTCTACGTACCAAATTTTATTGTTATCGGTTCAGTAGTTGCGTGAAAGAGTACGAAACACACACACATCCTTACAAACTTTCGCATTTATATTATTAAATAAATTAAATACATAGAATTAGTATGACAAGTAGGATAGGATGGGATAGAATTTCAGCAATTTCTATATCAAGAAAAAGGATTTCAATTAGTCAAAAACGTATTTGTTGTTAGAATAAAACGTTACGAATAAGTAGGTATGTTCTGTGCAATAAAAAAAAATAAATTTTATCAATGAAATAGGAAGCGTAATTAAAGCTTGTGTAAGCTTGTGCCTTATACATAGAATTAGTATAAATAATAGCAAATTGTGTTATAGGTATACTTATTCAGTACTATCTGTCACCCGCGGCGTCACTCGCGTGGTACCCGGGTAAAAAAATAGACTATGTGCTTATGCAGACTATAAACCATATCTGTACCACTAATCATACAAATACGATTAGCTGTATTTCGTATGAAATAGTAACAAACATCCATACTTTGGCGTTTATAACATTAGCACCTAGGATTCCCTATGTATTTTTTATGAATAAATTTTCGAGATTAGGTACTATTACTTACATGGTTTTCGTCGTATATCTACGCGTTAAACTAAGGTAGTAAAAGGGGGAGCTATATCTATATGTAGAATAAAAAGTGGTTTTGTTCACAAAGCTGGCGACCTTTATATCACAATGGTATACATGGTGTACAGTACATAAAGGTGTAATTAAATTAAGACCTTTATTTTAATTTTGATATGTATTTTAAAATAACACCTTTTATACATTTACAGTGCAAATAAGAAGTCAAAATGCTGACGGGAAGAGTTTGTTCGATTTGGACAACGTAATAGGCAATCTTTTTCCTAATTTACAATCAGGTGCGGCGGGAAATCCGTTGGCAAATTACCCAGGTGCCCCAACTAATTACCCAATTAATATTGGTCAGGTAATTTTTAAGTTATAATTAATTAATTCTACTAATTCAAAAACATTTTTAAAGTTTTACCTAATTGTTACTATGTCATGAATTAATTAGGAATTTAGATTTTATTGCTTAATCACACTCGAACGTGTATCAGCAATAATGTTAATTAAATTCCAAGATAATAAGTGTAATCATGAGAAATCTAAATTATTAATTAATTGGAGAAACTATTAGTTACATATCTACAGTTTCATCAAATAATAATATGATATTGAGAAGCATTGTTCGGACAATTTATTACAACTTTCATAACAAATCATTTCTTTGCATTTAATGGACAACTGCTCATAATTGATTTCCCCCAAAACTAAGGAGGTTTTTAAATTCGACTGTATTTTAATGATATTGTTGCTTGATAACTCAACTGCTCGATAATTCATAAATATTTCTTTATCTTGAATGTATAAATAGTTATATAAACTATATAACTATAACATTAACTTAGGTAAATTTACTTGAATGCTTTTAAGGTAACCATTAAACATATTCAATTGGTTGAAGGCTAAGCAATGAAAATGGCTCTTTTGGAAAGACTAAATACGGATTGGAAATAAATCTATTATATTAATATATATGTTTTATATAAAATGTACATTTCTTTAATCATTTCAAATAATTTTATAGACGAATAATCCCCAAGGAAATATTTGGAATAATGGAAACGGCAATCCAGGAGTGAATTATCCAACTAATTCACAATATTACCCAGGCAACGGAATTCAGGTGAATTTTATCCCAATCTTTTGTCAATTTCTTATTCTGTTGCTTATAATTAGTTGTAATAATCTTATCGTCTAGCTTCTATGCTATATACTTTAATTAAGGTACGACATATACAGTGTGTTTTTTACGTGGAGTCGTTATTTGTTAGATTGTTATAAATTTTACATACCCACTCAAAAAATCAAAAGTATTAAATTACTTACTTAAGATATTTCATCCTTGTAATATTAAATTTAAATTAAAGTAGTTTTAATAAATGAAATAACAATAAATACTTGAATAGATATAAAATTTTCTTTCTTTATTGTGAATTACGAACCGCCCCGGCTTCGTCCGTTGTGGCTATCTAACTCTAAAAGAATTTTTCATAGTGGACCAGTAGTTCCTGAGATTATTGCGTTGAAACAAACAAACGAACAAACTCTTCAGCTTTATAACATTAGTATAGATTATTGATGTAGCAAAAATTAGGGCTATATTTTGCGCAGAAATTTTATAAAATAGAAATCAAGTAAATTTCAATTAACAAAATTACGAGTACATTATATATATATTATGTAGACAAGGTGGCCACCACGCAATCCTGGGAATATAAACAATTGGAACAACCCCGGTTCATCCGCAGGGTTACCTTCTAACGGGATACAAGTACGTAACTAACTTTTTATTTTATTATTTGCTTGTGTAGAAATTTTGCAATAATTTACATATATGAATAATTTGAGGGCCGCTACTAAAATCCTTCATGACCAATTGGAGTGTGAAACAAATCAGTTAACTTTTATAATGTTTATAATGTTATAGGTAAGGTTATAATTCGTTAATTTTCTTCACTTTATTATTTAGGTATACCTATATATATATATCTATACCGCCTCCTTGGTTAACGCGTGAACGTTGGACCGGGGTTCGATTCCCGGTGGGGACGCACAAAAACAAAAACGTCTCGGTCTAAAAAAATCGGTCAGTGAAACAGATGTTGATCATCTGTCGCATACCCCAGTAGTAGACACGGGACATCACTATATATATATATATATAACACGTTCCAATGGTAAATAAATGATATTTATTAGACAATATAAATGATCTTCGATTTATCTAGTTCCCAAATAAGCAGAATTACTACATAGAGCATTTTCGTATATATGTAAATTTATATATATTTATTTCGAACGGGATAGAAAAATCTAGAGGAGGATTACCCCTCCTCTTGTAAAAATTAAAGTTACACATAAATGATTTTAACGAGAAAAACGACAAAAAAATATGTATATAATATATTTCTTTAGAGAGTTTTACTACATTAGTAAGTTACTTAGTACATATATTAGAAATTTAAAAAATATAACAGCTCATACTATATAAAGCCGTGGGTTGCGTTGGATACGCTTCGTTAAACACAAGAGTCTTGGCTTGGTAGTACTGAAGACTAGTAGAGAATTATAAATCAAATTATCTTTTAATCAGATACGATTCAATAAACGTCGAATTTTCACATACACATGAAGAATGTATTTCCTTTACTGAACTCATTTATATTTCCTACTTCAGAGTGAGTGGTACAATAATGAAATACATTAAACATTAAGCATAATTTAAGACGAATGCAAATGAGCAACAACTAAGATAATTGGATAGAATTAATTGTAACAATGATAATGGTAGCTTCTAGCTTTTAAAACATTAACCAAGTAATTAAACTTTACTAATAGCACTAATAGTGCGCTGTCTAGAGTAACAAAGCTGAGGTACACAGTTATACATTATATTATAGAAGTAATCATTACTATTACAATATACATTGTGGTTGGATATGGTTTATATTATATCGTAATTTTTAAAATGATTTAATTGTTCATTTATATGATAAATGTAGACGAACAAAATAGGATATTAAATATGTACTATAAGTGAGAAATAACTTCAAATTCTAATAATTTCCAATAAATAAGATATTTTTTATTATTAAGAAATATTAAATTTCCCAGTATTTGATTAAACTTATTTATTAGGAGATTAACAGGTTTGGATGTAGTTACATATTAAAATAACAATGAAAACGTTATGGGTAGTTAAACAAAAGCATAGTTTGATAATAAGAAATCAATATCTTAAAATAAAATCTACTTAATAAAAAGTTCGTTCTGACTTTGCAAGTGTCACGAAGGGATCTTTGTGTTCATTGTTAACGCTATAATAACAGAGAAGATTAAATAATGAAGTAATTACTATACCCAAACATCCAATATACTGAAAGTACAATATTGTCAGCATCCCGTGTTTATCTTCGCTTCTTGGCTTTCGTAGGGGAGGCCGCAGTATCCGGGATCAGGAAGTAATTGGAATGGTGCTAATTCGAACTACCCGCCCAATGAACAGACTTTACCTGGAGGCGCACAGGTAGTGTATAAATATCTAGTATGATGAGCAATATATATGTTGCAAACATGTGAGGAAAAATAAAATATCACAAGTTAACATTGACTACGATATCAAGTTTGCAAAATGGTTATATTTTGTGTGTTATTTTAGGAAAGACCATACCCGGGACAAGGTTACTTCGGACAAAATCCAAATATAAACTACCCGGGTAATAATCAAATGCCCAATAATAATAACGTCAAACTGCAGGTAATATATGAAATATTTAAAGGAGCTTTTAAAATTATTATAATGTAAAGGAGTTTATCCATCACCAACTGGAAATTGCAATCAAAAATTTTTACATTTTTTCATCAAGAAATTTTTACTTTCAGAAACTTAACCCTAATTATCCAGGTGCAAGAAATAATTGGAATAATGGGGCTGTAAATCCGGGTATTAATTATCTTGGGAACACGCAGACTTATCCAGCAAATGGAATTCAGGTAACTTTTGTAATTAACTCAACTTTTCATTAATGATATTCATTCTCGAAGAAATGGCACATATCACGCTCAATTTTGCATGAAGCTTTGGT
Source organism: Zerene cesonia (assembly GCF_012273895.1). NCBI lineage: Eukaryota > Metazoa > Arthropoda > Insecta > Lepidoptera > Pieridae > Zerene > Zerene cesonia. The sequence continues at coordinate 4,953,519 of NC_052120.1, read as the reverse complement.
GAACTCCCTTTTGATTTAACAAAGTAGGTAAGATAATAATTGCTTTTATTTGAGATGTACATAAACTACATATGTTCAACACATGTTTACCTCTTGAACTTCAATATCAAAGAGATAAATTATTATATGTAGTCTAAACATTTTATCGTAATAAGATATATGTCATTGTGACTCTTTGTGACTGTTGTTTGTTTCAAAACTAGTCATTAGTGTTGGAAATATCACGAATAACTTTTACATACAAATTAATAAACGGTAATGGAATAGCGATTGAGTTAATGAAAATGCGAAATTTATATGTTTCAAATCTTGTTTTAGGGTAAAAATTCTGCTGCACCCCATACTTGGAATCTGAATAATCAAATACAGAATTTGCAAATGCCTGGAGAAACAGAACTAGGACTAAATAATCAAAACCAAATAAACGTTCCCGGTAACACATTTGAAGGGGGATTTCCGAATGAAGGTCAAGCGTTTGGTCAACAAACTCCTGTCTTCAGCCGTGGACCTGCCGAGGAAAGTCCTTTCAATACTGGTAAGTGTCAACAAATATTATTTTGCATAATTTCGCCTAGAATTATCGCTCGACTCAAAGTTATATTTTTAGCTTGAATATTTAATTGACATAACTGTACGTTTACAACGCTTAATATAAATAACTGTTTTCCCGAACAATTATGTACTATTCATTTTTTGCGTAAGTTTATAAATCTGATATAAATTAAAATTAATCGGCAAATGCGTCGCATAGCGTTAATCTCGAGATCGGCTCGATCGATTCTGTTGATTTTTTTAAATTTTTTGTTAAGGCAGAAGAACCTTTCTTCTGCTTTAAGTCATATGGAGAGATAAGACATACCACGGGCAAAGCAAGGGCGGACCGCTAGTGATTTATAATTATGCATGTTTGCGTTTAAAATTAAATGGTTTTGAAGTTCGACAATTACTTTGTAAATGCCTGTTATTGTATGGATGTTGTGTAGTACTTTGACTAAGGGCTGTAATTTAAAGTTGCTATAATTAATGTAAGTTAAAACCAATTTGGGCATTTATCTTTGTTCTATAGAACATATAGGTCTAACTAGTATACTTAGTCTGGCCATAAATACTGTTACACTTAATTATAAAAAAATATTACATTTGAATTTCGAATCTGTC
>NC_052120.1:4932309-4951361 GCF_012273895.1 Zerene cesonia | reverse complement strand
TGTTGACGTGCCGATTTTTCCCGTAAAAGGTAATGAAGCCAGAATATGTACCTAATGGTATTTTCATTGTATAAATCGCTGTACACAATATTATGCATATTAAGTATGTATAAATCATTTTATCGATTAAACTAAGTCGTTACTTATAGCTGGAAGAATGTGCAATTTTTCGCATGGATTTGGAAGTTGTTGAATGGATGCAATTTTTCTCTACAGGTTTTCGGCACGAAGCTTTACAATACCCCAATCAAAGCGGATTGACGGATGAATCTGTCAGTACAGATAAGGTGGCTATTTTAGGCAACCCCGTGATAATATCGAAAATTACACCGCCGGCAGAATTCAAAAGGTCAGAATTAACTTTTGGCCCAGGTACACCTACGAGTCCCACCTACACTCTGATATCATGAGCGGGCGTGAAACAACCAGGGCAGTAGCTAAACTCCGTGACAATAATTTCGTTTTGGTAGTACAATATGGGCTATAGATAATCTAGCCTAATATAAAGAGGAAGCTTTTGTATTTTTGTATGTTTGTAACGTTTTCACGCAAACACTGCTGGCCCAATTGCAAAAATTCTTTTAGTAACGGAAGCTGCAACTTCACTGAGTGACACATGTTATTTATATTTTTATAGTTAGTAAAACATAAATACAATAAGATTTACGCTTGATTCAATGACAAAATAAGTTATACAGTCGTTATAAATTGTTTATAAGTACATATTTAAATAACTTAAAGTTCCATTGTAACTCTAATGGCTCAATTATGAATGCACCTCATGTTAGGATAAGCTTTTTTATGAATTAAAATTTGCAGCAGATTTTCAGCCCTGATCCCTGACCTATTTATGAATACTATTATGTTTACTATTTTTATTTAAGGATTAATGTCTTCGCCGGAATTTATGCAAAACCGTTCAAACTTGCAGGAGTTTGTATATAAAATAACATTTTTAAGCGCAGCATGATCAGTGAGATTAAGCAGCACAATGCCTTGCAACTGTAGTTAAAAAATGCAACCTCGGGCTAAATTCGCTTCTTTGCATTGCTAACGAGAGATGAACTTTTCCTTTCGTGTAATTTTGTGTCGTAAGATAAGCTTGGTAACCTCGTTCTTACGATATTTTTTCGTTTCAAGATGTCCATTTATTTTATATAGATACCTACTCTCGCAGATATACGGAGAAATGTATGCTCCATTTATTCTCGAATAGAATTTTCCATAACTTATGCAAAGTAATTAATTAAGTACTGAAATAAATGTCTATATTATGCACAATGCAAATTATTTAAAAGAATTTTCAGTACCCACATAAAGTATTTTAGATTATAGGTAGCTAGAATTTAGATACAATTCAGTTAATTAAATCCATGTATATAAATAGCTATGAATTATAATGGGACAAAAGCATTGCGACTATAAAAATTAAAATAGTTTTCAAATATTAATAATTTCTATTGAATTTGAACTAGCGCAGAGAGATAAAACGTTTGATATTTTATTGAAACCCCAAAACCTAATATAATACTATAGCGTTATAGTCGATGTCGGTTTTATGTAATTTCGTTATTTGGGATTTCATGCTGATGAAATGCTTTTGAACAAACGGCGAATTTATTATTAGAATTCAAACAGGCACGAATCAGACTCTTCCATTTGTAAATAGTATAAACACTGTCTATTTATGGTTTGCTACTGAAACTGTTGAAGGGGACCTATGATCGATTCCTTTTTTTTTGAGTAGGTAAAAGCGAATCTACTTTTTTAATTTTATCTCATTAAGATAGGTATATCATAATCAGTATTGAAATATCTACATTTTTGCAATTTGCTAGAAACTGAATTGTATTTAAAAATGTTATCTTCAATGTGTTATTATATTTCATTAGGTTTAGTACCTAATTGATTAAAGTCTGTTTTGCTTCAGGGAACCTTCTGTAGACCAGACTCAATGTGTACAAGACTGTCCGACGAGCACAAGGTACAATCCGTTGTGTGGAAGCGATAACATAACATATTTTAATCGGGAAAAATTTGAATGTGCCGTCAAGTGTGGTATTGGTATGTATCCTTGATGAATATTATTTATATAAACCATATCATAAATCGATGAAGTTGTTCTTTACCATATGTTGTTCTTTATTATATGTTGATGTGTTTACCATAGCATACACTGGATGTGATGAAAAAGAAAAAGCTGAAACATTTTAACGCAATTCGTTTTTGAGAAAGTAGAACTTTAACAATTTTAATATACCCACTTGTTTGAAGATTTCACTGTAAGGCTTTGACCCCAATAAAAATTTCCAACTTTATTGATTGCAATTATATAAATGACAATAAGCATAATCATTAATTACGTATTATTTTTTACAGATGTCATGATTGTAAGAAAAGGTCCGTGTGATGCGTAATGACGTGTATCTATCGATATAATAACATTAGTAATATTAAAATAATACCAATTCTCATTAAATAAAACAATACACCTGTATATTTACTTGTTTTTATGTTCCGCTCTAGTTAATCTAGTTGAAAAAAAGTAATTTTGTATATTATTTATTCAATTATTTATTTAATTATTAAATTAGCATGCTTCGCATTCCTTGGACGGCACGTAGAACAAATAAGTCGATATTAAAGGAACTGGGCATTACCAAAAGACTGTCCTCCACCTGCTTGCGAAGAATCTTGGAATTCTTCGGTCACATTGCAAGAAAGAGGGGAGATAATCTTGAGAAAACCCTCATCACTGGCAAGTTAGAAGGAAAAAGGCCCCGAGGTCGCAGTCCAATGCGTTGGACGGACCAAGTCAAATCATCTGCATTAATCAACGTATCAGATGCAATCCACATAGCAGAAGATCGGGACAAATGGCGCGAAATAGTCAGGAAAACACGGCTCCACAATGATCACGACCCTCAGCAGTGAGGATTTCGACGTAAAGAAGAAGAATTTAATTATATAATGCATATTTATATGTAAAAGCAGCGGTGGCTCTGTGGTGAGAACCTCGGACTTCAAAATCGATAAGTCGGGGTTCGAGACCGGGCGAGCGTGCAGGAAACAAATTGATCTTTCAATTTATCTGCGCATGTGGATAACATCACCACTGCTTAAAACGGTGAAGGAAAACATCGTGAGGAAACCGGCATGTCCGAGAATCAAAAGTTCGACGACATGTGACATCTGCCAACCCGCACTTGGCCAGCGTGGTGGATTATGGCCTGAACCCTCATAGGAGGCCTGTGTCCCAGCAGTGGGAACATATAAGGGCTGATGATGATGATGATGATGATATTTATATGTAAAACCTAAATCCGTGATAATCCTCTTATTACAAGTCTTCTTGATATCTACAATCACTAAATCTTTTCTGTAATCCTAATATGAATGAAATTTCTAATCAAATCACCCTATAGGTACCTGTCTATAGATATTGAAAATTACGACGAGATAGTCCATTTCCGCATGAATATTATAATTAAATCTACTAAGAAGCTCACGATTCACAGCAAATGAATTAATTTTCCATTTCATCATTGAAAGTTTTAAATTAAAAATTTCAAAAGACCGTATCCAAATTACCTCCACTAGGCAATGTGCCCAGACTGGAGATGTTATCCTGCTTAAGAGTCAAGATATTTTTTTAATTCACACAACTTTAATTAATGTTTTTACGGCTGTTCCATTTAGTTTCGGTGTTAATGAAGAACTTAAACTTTAAATGTGTCGGTTTCGTGTTTTATTATTGCAAACTATCATGGCGTAGAATTTATTTCGATAAGGAGTTTATGTAATTAAATAAAAATAAAAGTGAGAGCAGTGGTAGGAAATAACATAATCTATCATTTTATTTGAACACCACTGTTCGAAACAGTGAAGAATAACATCGACAGGAAACCGGCATGTCGAAGAATTAAAAATTCGATGACATGTCACATCTGCCAACCCGTGTTTGGCCAGCTTGATGGATTATGGCCTGAACCCTCATAGGAGGCCAGTTTTTCAGCATTGGGCACATAATACATATGGACTAATGTTGATGATAATAGTGAAATAAAAATAAAAATAAATGTGTACAATTGGTCAGTTGAGTATGCTTGCTATTGCTGTACTTTCAAAAATCACCTACAAATGAAGTCCTTTATATCTCAAAGCTAGGAAAGAATGACATTAAATGTTTCTAAGTTCCAAGTTGTCACATTTACTAATAAAATTAACAGCGTCTCGTATCAGATTTGAAATTCTGTATTAACTCGTAAAGTATCCATAAGTGATCTAGGCATGATATTGGACAAAAACTTATCATTCATTGATCATATTAATTGCGATATTAAAAAAGCTAATGAAAATCTAAGTATAATATTGCAAATATGTATGGTCTCCATTTTTTTTTAAACTTACACTGACAAGCTCTAATCGGTACAAAAACGATGTTGCGTCCTTTATGCAATCACGAACACCTCAGGAGATCCTTACCCACCTATGAAAATCGACTTAAATATTTTAATTTAGATTTTCATGAAATATGTCCCACGATCATTAAAATAACATGTATGTAATGCATTATCAATAATCATTTTCAAACCGATATACTCTGTAGATATTCTTTATATTGCAACGCTCGTATAGCTAGGAACACAAAGCCCTTTTATATACCTGTCACTTGCATTTGTACGTCATGTAATGACCCCGATCTATAGATTGTGTTGATTATACAACGAAATAGTTAATAAAGATGACGCTATCGACATATTTTCAAACGGTCTTGGCAGTTTTCGTCGATTAATTCTTAGTGAAAAATCACAGTGATTACTTTTAATTTAGTTTGTAAACAGTCTTTTATTATTATTATGTTTTGCACTAGAATATTATCCATACAGCAGATTTAAACATGTAATCATAACTTATTCTTGTCATATATTACATTAATTTCTGCTACTATTATACTCGTAGCATATAAGTTGCACAGAAACCAATAAAATAAAATAAAAATGAATAATACGTAGATTCCGTGAACTGGATGGTACTTGTGAATAAAACGCTTACGAATTCCAACCTTTATTGGCATCGACGTTTGAATCCGTAATAAAAATAACACAAGCCTAGTCTCGATAACGTACGCACGTTTACAAGCGATTGTCGAATCAGTAAATTGAAAGTGTCGTTACCCTTATCTCGCGCCTACATGTGACTCGTTTCGGACGTGCAAAATTACATAGCTCTCGCTTCCGTTACGATAACGAGATAACTTTGTCAATGATTGTGCTATAAGCTATCCCAAAACTTGTTATGGATAATGGGGAATAGGGAGATGTCGCATTTTTAGAAGCAACATTCCTCCCGTCTACTATGTACGTGACGCTTCTATCGAGAACACACCTTTGGATCTAACGTACTCATTAGCACTACAATATAACTGACAACTGCTGTGACGATGAAGCCTACGCCTTGAGAGCTGACTTATTAAAAAAAACTACAGCTGTAAGCGCCAAACTAAACGCAAGGTCTCACTTAAAAGATGCTTGGTAAATCTAAAATCTAGTTTTGTAACCCTAATATAAATTATCAGCTACGAAGAAATAAAATAAATAATATATCTAGAACCTATAAGTGCAATAACTCAGGGTAAAGTGCTATATTTCACTTTTATGGGCGCAAAATGTAATGGATAATGTTCTTAAATATCGATTATTTCTTTGCAGACTTTTATCGTAAAATTCAATTAAAGTTTTAATCTTTCGGGAGTAAACTTTGGTGTAGATTTTACGTGAAAGAGATCTGCAACGTGATTGTTAAAAAGTGTTCAATAAATGCTCTTCATCGCCTTTGATTATGAAAAAGGTGAAGAGAGGTGCTAAGGGGCAACGAGGTGGAGTGCCAAACGAAAAGGGGATGCCGAGGAAATTGTGTAAAAGCACCCTTGAGTGAATCTCGACGTCTGAGTGCGTTTATATTATCTTGGCGCGAATATGCTGACTGGTTCTATTTATTAGATTGTACGTTGTAACATAACAATCCACCCGCTTCCCCGAAATTCTTGAAAAATCTATTTATGATCACGACGACGTTTCAATATTTGATTGCGAGAGGAATAAATTAATATTGAAGAGAGTAATTTCAAATATCTGTAAAATATATTGTCACATAGATCTACAAATTAATGAATACTTGCAAAGCATAATAAATAAAGAATTATAATAAGATGTATAGTTACGGATAGTTTTTAAGTCACATAACAGTCGTGCAAGCAACAGCGGTAGTTAAATTTAATGTCTTGAAACGCAAATTATAACTTTAATAAGAGTCCTAAAACTTCATGAATTTAATATCCAAGTTTGCGACTTTTCTTAAGAAATGTGAGGTTTCCGTTGTTAAAAATTCAAAACAACACGTTCTTACATAAGTGGTATTGTAGCAAAGTGATCGAATAGCTCTACGAAGTCTAGCGGTTGTGAACAAGGAAGAAACAAGAACGGTTTCCATAATTATATTATGATGATAAATTATATAGTAAGACGTATTACCATAAGAAAACGTAAAATATTATTTTCATAACACCTCATGCTAAGAAGTCTTTTCAGATTTTTTTACGAATATACGGTTTTTTATGCGCCTTGATTGACGAATTAGAGCTAGATAAATAAAGAAATAATTAATATAACTTTTAACTACGACTAAAATTATATATAAACAACCTTAAACGAGTTCAAAGTAGACATACTATGCTGTGACAGTTTTCATACAAACTCATAAATATTTAAAATTATTCTATCAGGTCTCCTTTTCATTGTAATTCATGTCTAAGAAAAATGTTGCTTATAACAAAAATCAAACAATCTAAGAAGAGAAGAGAGTATAAAAAGGATTGTCCAAATTAAATAGCTCGAAAGTTTGCTGACTGAAGTCTCAGTAAACACAATTAAGACGGATTCCCGCATGTGGAAGGTTTGGGCATGTCTTAAGGTATAATTTTCTGTAGTAAATCCCGATTTTGCTTTTCAATATTCAGTAAACCTTAAAAGGAATTATAATGAAACTAGGGCACTTTAAGATGGATATGCAAAGGAATTTTATAAATAAATAAGGGAACACAAGCTGAGATGAAAAGCAATGGTGGCTCAGTGGTGAGAACCTCGGACTTGAGACCAGGCGAGCGTGCAGGAAATAAATTGATTTTTCAATTTATCTACGCATGTAGATAACATCAACACTGCTTAAAACGGTGAAAGAAAACATAGTGAGGAAACCGGCATGTCCGAGAATCAAAAGCTCGATGACATGTGACATCTGCCAACCCGCACGTGACCAGTACATGGTAATTAATATTATCCACTATTATGTTACTTAGTATCGTATTATTATAATGGGTAAACAATAACTGGGGTACAATTTTAAAAATTATGGATATTTTACCTATTTTACCTTTTTTAAGTTTATTGATGTTTTTATTGTTAGTCCATAGTATATGGTATTAGCTGTTACCGTAATTAAAATAAAAAACCTTGATGAAAATGATATTTAAAAAAAAAACTTCCGGTTGATTCGAATCGAACCAAAATTTAATTAATATAAGATATGGGTTAATTATGACCAAAAGCATAATAATGCTTTCGTTCAAGGTTGCGTATAAGTCATAAGAATCTTATCCGGAGTTTCATGTAATGATGAAAATAATAGCAAGGAAATCAATGATATGAATTTAACTATTCTGTTACCTGTAGCCATTGTTAGTATTCTGAACATTATGATATATCAAACTGTCGTTATATCAAATGCTTCCATTAGGCTGTTAAATACAACTTAAACTAATTTCGCTCGTGTACAAAAGACGTAACTTCGGTTTTGTTGTAAAGTTACTCGAAGAGATTAGAGGTATATCATTTGTAGAGTCGGGAACTCAACGTATGCTTTGATATTTACGAGGGACTTCTTATATAGTTTAGGCATTGAATAAGGGAAGTTTTACGGAATATCATTTGAATAAGGTACGTTGGAATTATGTATTGCATGGAGTCACTATTCCAAAGAAAACCTCAAGTAGTAATCTTAGCGGTATTTATGATATAAATATAGCAATAATTTTGACTGAATAATTAATTAAGACGGCCACGCTCGCGCTTAAGAGTTTGATACGATGGGATAAGTAATATAATGAATAAATTGAATATAAAATACTGGTAACTTTGTCAATTGTTCACATTAAAATACAAAAACAACCGACAATCACTTATGTTAAATGAATATAAAAATCCTTTTTTACAATGCCTCGATTTAATTCACAAATTGATTATAATTTGGTTCAATGTTGCACTTTGATTTTTATTAATAAAAGAATCAGGAATTTATAATTCTATTTCATACCACAATAAAATTAGAGTAGATATATGGTATATTTCATCAACGGTTTAACGAGTAAATATTATTGAGGGTCTCGGTAAAGACGAATATGAAATAATGTTAGATCCAATTATAGTAAGGAACTCTGAAAGGGGATGCGATGAAAGAAAAATAAAGATCTTGAAAACGTAATTGGAGCTGTATAATTCCAATAATTGAATGAGACATGATGTAACAAAGTTCGTTATAATTAATCTATATAAAATATTAAGAGGATAACTTGAATTTGTGTTTGCTTCAATAAACATTTTTTTATCGATTGGAATTTTATTTTGCTTGGTAGCTTATTGCAAAAAACAATTATTATATTCTTCTAATACTCATTTATGAAGTCATAATTACCATGTAGATCGACCTTCACACGTTTGATAACCAGATAAAAGCAATATGCATTTACAGCAATGCAATGCTTGCCTAGTCGAACCCACCAAGACAAAAGTTCTTAAATATATTAGATGGGTGAATGTGATCTCCCATGGTCTCATAGACTATAATTTGTCACAGGAATGTGTGGCCCTGCTACAGTTAGCAGTGCCGTAAATATTCAAAAATGCAGATATATTTCTTTCCTCCTATGTAGAATTTAAATCAAATACAAAACACAATTATGTTTTTAAATAATATGATGATATGTATACAAAATAATATTTTTTTCTAAAATTACTTAGCGGGAAATTGAGTGAATGAGTGTAAGGCAACGTTAGTACCAAACTAATTACAATAAGAACGCGAATCACAATCATCGCTTATAAATTCTTGTTTCTTATTATAACAATGTAGCAATAAACTAAAAATTCCTTCAACAGCAGTTCATATAAATCGTAGTATGGCCGTAATGCCATTGTTACACTTTTGAAGAGAACTCATAACAGTAGATCCCGATTTTATTGCGCTTTTGCACTGTGCAATATGCTACTGTAAAATTGCTAAGGTTCTATCTTCAATGGACTGTATCATCATTGTTGTCAGAGTTTTATGGTTTCGTGGTTCGTATTAAAGGTGGTTTAAATTAGTATTGTGCATGTACTAAGCATGTCAATAGCTGTAATTCATTGTGGTAAAATTCGATTTCTCTATACCTTCTACTTCGACAATGCTGTCAGCGACAAAGCAAACAGCGACTTTAAAACAGTAGCGAGTGTTGAGTACAAGCACACTAATGATATTTTTTTTGTTCATTAAAATATTATTGTAATAATATATAATTACATACTATATTGTATTGGCGCCAGGAAGTATATAGTTCGTTGACCAGTTGCCTTGTTAATGTAATTATCGTATTGGTTATGGTATATTGAGAGTAGTGGTGGCTCAGTGGTTAAGCGCGTGGACCTCAATAGAAAGATTCGATACCAACCTAGTAATGATACAAACCTTTGGTAAGAAGCAAATATTAAATTTTTCAATTTATCTGCACATTATCCACGTCACTACTGCTCCAAACTGTAAAGGAAAACATTGTGAGGAAACGGATACGTACAAGAATGAAAAGTTCGACGACATGTGACATCTGCCAGCCGGCACTTGGCCGTATACGTATCACAATAATACAAACAATGCGATGTTAGTCCAATATACCTTAAATCACATAAATCAAACATAGCACCGAAACTTCCATACACGTATAATATGTGTGTAATGTGTATAGTTGATGAAATAGCGTATGTTTAATCATGACTTAATCCATATGCGTGGTTGAGTTTTGCCAATTTAGAATAGGCGTTCGTTAGGCCTATGTAACGGGTCATGCGTCAACATATTGGTTAGTTGCGGTAAGATCCACATTCTCAAATTGGAACTTAAAGCTAATATGCCATGATTCGTAATTTAATATACCTTTTAAATGATCCATATAGTCGTTCAACAAAGAAGTTTAGACAAGTCATGCTGAGAGCAAGGGACGACACGCAGGAAGAACGAGCCCGAGCTACGTTACCCATATTGTTAGCAACACGGGACACTATTTAAGGGCTGTTGCATTGGCTGTTTTAATGTTTGATGTTTATTAAAAGTGATAGTGATTTACATTTTAAAAACCGTACACATTACATAATATGCTGTGAGAGATGCAAATCATCATCTCGTGCTAACAAGTATCTGCATTTACATAATTTCTATATGTTTGAGTATTATTAAGATGATGTGACAACTGTCTAGACAATTTCGGCTTTTACGACGAGATCAAAGGCTATCGCTTGAAATACTTTGCTAATATTATTCCGTCTTCAGAAAACCATGTCACTTACGATGGCACAACAATGAGCTTAAAAATAATAATGCTATCTTCGGAATATTCTTATTTTGTGTAAAATTGAAGAATATAGACCGATAGGAAATCAAAAACAGGTGCTGAATAATCTTTTTATATTTGACTGTACCGCGCTGAAACGGTCTCTCGTAAAAACTTACCACTTCATCTAGTGGGTTATATGAAATCGCGTTTCGTTCGGTTGAAACCGTCGGCGATCGGCCCCCGTCGCCTCAATTGGGCGGGCTCTCGTTCAGTCGACGTTTGCATCGTAGATCTCCTGACGCGCTTTTCGAAATTTCCCAGTACGTTACAATACGTTACATAGTTAAATACCAATATTAACGGAAACAATTATTTGAAATAAGTGCTGTAAAATTAATTTATTTTTATTGTTATATTGTGAGGTGGTTATTTTGTGTGGAATTTATATTTTTGTGAAGGAAATCATTGACTTGAATACGACAGGAATGATGTCGGAGTGGTTTGTTACGAGTATAAAATTTAGCAAGGTAGGAAGAGGCACTATGTTTTTAAATTTAAAATACCTTCTATTTTATATTATATGAAAGCTTTTTAATAAAGTAGGTATGCCCTGTTTGAGTATGTTAAATTATTCGCAAACTCACATTTGCATACTTACTCGTACATTTAAATATTTTATAGTAAGCTTTAAAGTTTTCTTTCCTTTTAAATTTTTCAGATGTCGCTTCTTATAATATGAACTTATTGCTTTATGTAATTTTGTGTTTGTATTTTTTTTAATTGATATAGAGATACGTAATGTGTATATCTATCGTAATATGTATATAGTATGGAAAATGTGGAATTCTTTCTTAAGTTAAATTATATTATAATGTTTTTAAATTATGATCTAAATTATAGTAGAGTAGGCACAGTATTGTGTTGCTTGATTTAGCATTATAATGAAACTAGTTTCGTCGATTTGTGTTAACGAGTGTGTTAACGACTACCCTCACAAGCGAAAATTATCATGGAAGGTGAACAAAGCTCGCAGTTTCAGTTTTTGGAAAAGATTTTTTTTTATATTGAAGTCAAAATAGAATTTACGAATTTAGTAATTGGTTTAGCGTTAAATAGGTACATGTTATTTGTGCAATATAAAATAGAACATTCTGTATGATTGCATGTATGCGATAATATTATCTAGGTTATTGTGTGTAAACATGCGATGTACTTACATGGATTTTGTGTTCAGGAATGTGTAAGATAATATTTTCTTGTGTTTGATTTTACGCGAGTATTATACATTTAGAAATTAAAAAATTTTTTAGCCTCCCCGTCAGCATGTCTCTCCGTGACCACGCTCGCTGTAAAGTGTTCGAAACGTCGGGTTAGTAATATAATGAATTAATCGCGTTTAAAATCCGTTAAAAAGTTTTTAATTTCTAAATGTGTAAGATATTTAACTAATGAGAGTCACATTGTTAAAAATTATTCGATATCGGCTTCACACTATTTTCATATCACATAAGAATGATAATTATTTACTATTTATTTTAATATGATACAGAATTTAGCATTAGTCTCTCCGACCTTTGGATACTTAACAAATTTTTCTGCTTTTCTTCCTTTTGTTATCTATTCCGTGTATCTAAACTCAATCACAGTTTCATTTGCTTTTGACGTATTTTTTTTACAGTTTGATATGTTTTATTGTTTTTGAGAAAATTTATGGCTATTATATCTTTATTAGTCAAATATTATCTCTAGCAGTTATATAATGTACCTAAATGTTCGAATGGTATTTTTGTAAGGACGAGAGGGTTGGGGAGACACGAAGATAGGAGTATTCTAGACCGCCAAAGCAGTTGGAAATCTTTCATCCAATTTACCAATTACGTCTAGTAAACGCATTTAATTCCTTTTCTCTGAAAGCCGTTTGATTTTAGGTAATTGAATCAGATTGTGGTTTAAAGAAATCTATTATTGACGACGCTTTTAAATCTATTGTGTGCTGTAAAGAGTTCTATTTTGTTACCAAATAAAACATATTTATTATTATACATATTTAATTGTATTAATATGTATTGTTTTAAATCAGATACAAAGGCTCTCAATTTATTAGAACAAAAACGTGATATAGACAAAAAAGCTGCTAAAGTGGGCTCGTTTTCGTTAAATGAAATTGCTTTGTCGATAATATGTCCCGGCTTGATTAATGTCTTACAAAAAGTTCAATTAACAAGATTTCTATTGTATTAGCTAAATCGTTACATCGTATTGCGTCTTGAATTGTGGAGGCAATTACAGGGACTGAGCAAATAAGAGAAAATCCCTATCTCACAAATGAAACTAAATAAATTTACGTAACGCAATTGAGGGACTGATGTCTTTTCGCAAACATTATGTTGTACGAGTCTATAGTATCTGAAAAGTCTTTTAATAGTGGATATATAATTTGACATGCTTTTGTAGGTTTTCAAAAGATGATTAATAATAGATAATTAAAACCTATTGTTTACTTCAATTCAATCTTGATTTCTACTTTTATTATATTATGAAAGTTTTTATGTTTAGATGTTTATGCGTACATAATATTTATCATAACTGTATAATATAGCAATTACATGTCGATTTACAGATATTTTACAATATTACCTATTCTTTATTTTGTTTGAAAACGGGTGAAGGCGGGTGGAGTTTCTTTTAAAATAAGGTAAAAACAGTAATTTTCAATTTAATCAAATGCCGTATTTAGACAAGATCGCGTGTTGCGTGGTAAAGTTCAAAGATTTTGCCCTAGTTGCACTTCGAAACATTATACTTCATTGTGGTTTAATTCAAATCATCTATTGTGAGATTATAAACACATACGTGACTTGTTTTGCACTCTATGGTTACGAAGTAGTAATGAATACCAAAATTCTGTATGTTGATATATTTTTTGTGTTTGATTTTACGCGAGTATTATACATTTAGATATTTAAGACTATTTAACGGATTTTGAACGTGATTTATTAATTATATTATTTAACCCGACGTTTCGAACACTTTACAACGAGCGTGGTCACGTGGAGACTAAGATGTATATGCATTCACATTAATAGAATATAAGCTTAATGTGCTTAATTTTTCTGAAACGACATAAAACTTTAAGACAATTATTATTTTTAAAACTGATAAAATCACATTTACCAGCATAGATTTACAAGGTAACAGGTTTATTAGAATGCTGCTCTTACCGGCAGAAGCCAGTGTACAATAATGACCACCTCTCAATAACATTTAAGCTTCAATATTGAAACGCCAGTCAAATGATCAACTAACTTGGGACTGATTTAATTTTAGCTGACAATTGAATTTGATTGGTAATCCGAGACGCAGGAGCTCCTTAACGTTGATTTTGGGATTTAATAAGCATAGCTTTAATTTTTAATATACGGGGAATTTTTAGACATTGCTTTGATCGGTAGAGTAATTAAATTATTATTGTATTTATTATTTTAGAATTGTAATATTTTGTAATCAGCTCACTTTTGACATCACTGGGAACGCACGCCTCTTGTAAAATAATCCAACACTCTGGACAAATAGGCATTGACAGATATCGCATGCCGTCGAACTTTTTGGTTTTTGTAATATACCCACTCGCAATGTTGTTCTCGATCGGATGGAGCAATGGAGATTTTATTTTCACACACGCTCATCTATTTTCAAAGCATTGAAATTTCGATTGATACATCTGAAGCGTATATATATTCATTTATATTATTTTTATAACGATTAAAGCTTTGAGCTTTTTGTGTAGTGAAATTAATTATTACTTACTAGCGGTCCACCCCGACATCACCCGTGTAACATAATAGCAGTGTCACAATAATAGTACTCAGGGATCACGCTTTTATTCAACGGTGCAAGCATTTTTGAAGCAGCAGCTTTAGCTCTTGTTGCTCCTCAGGTATGTTATAAATTGGAAATCATCAAGTTAAGGCGTTGCCATATTCTTGCAATCAAAATGGTGGTGCTTATCGTAAATATACTTTGACTTTTAGCCTTACCGCAGGGCTTGTAGAATTAGGAGTGACTGCTCAAATTAACATGAAATTTATCTAAAAATTGATTGAAGATATTTAATTGACCTCAGATATTTGGATTACAAATATTGGAGCGTCTTTAAATTTTCGTTTCAGCATTCAAGAGTTTAAGCTTTATCTATACTATTATTGTAAAGCTGAAGAGTTTGTTTGTTTGTTTGAATGTACTAATCTAAGAAACTACTGCTCCGATTTGAAAAATCTTTTCAGTGTTAGATAGCCCATTTATTGAGGAAGCTTTTAGGCTACGTATATACCACCGGCGAAGCCGGGGCGGACCGCTAGTTTCTCATAGATCGGATAGCAGGTAGTAAAACTTAGCAAAGAAAGGATTGTGTTACTAATTGAGAATGGCTTTAGCACAATTAAGTTATAATGAGATACTTGAATGTTTTACTTTCATCAAGTGAAGCTCTTAGTTGGATTAAACTCAAAGCACTTGCATTTCTTATTTCCTAATTACTCGATGAATGAAGACTGATCTTTTTTTCAAATAATAAGATACCAGATTCCTTCACAAGACTACAAAATCCTTTTTGTTAATTCCCGTGTCTCGTTGGGCAGATGCATTTTACACCTGTTTCACGAAATCTCTGACCGTCTCCTTGGTACAGTGATTAACACGTGAGCATAGAACCTAGCGTAGACATTCCCGGTGGGGACGCACAAAAAAAGAAATGTCTCGGTCTGGCAGGACACAGAAGGCTGAGCACCTACTTGTCTGTAAAGAAAATCGATCAGTGAAACAGATGTACATCATCTGCCCCATACCCCACTAGGGGACACGGGACTTCACTTTCACAAAATCTAATTTATTAACGGATATGAAGGTTATTTCTTTATTGTTTCATAAGTCTTCACCGAGAATCGAACCCAGGACTCCTCGAGCCCGAAGTACTTTTGACAGCATGATAATTTAAAGTGATAATTTAGAAATCGGTGCCTTCTGTATAAAAATTTTATAGCATTATAGAGAGCATCACTTTAAACGTATGAAGCGAAACTTTTATGTGATAGATAGAACCATTGAGCTTGTTTAATTGTTCCCGTGGCGAATGATTATCCGAACGATTTATACGTCGAATTTCAACTGCTATTTAATTAAGTTTCCAATAATATTGTTAGTCCACTCGACGCACTCATATGCGTGGAATTGCGATAATTATATATTATTTACTTATATTATATAGGTTGCTAACTCGAGTTTGTGTCATTATAACATTGAATTCGAGTGTGTATAATGGTGATTGAATATTGAATATTTAAAAATACTATGACGAATTGAGAAATCTTAGTTTATGTAAAAACAAATGATATTGTTTTAATACGTTATTTTAGTGAAAACTTCTTAATTCGCATTAAGTGTTTTCGGTAGGAGTAAAATCTTATGGTTTGGCAGTACACGCAAAACCATTGAAATTTCGAATTATTTTAAATGTATATTTGAATCTGAAAGTTTTACCAATATGAGCAATTATAAAGATGTGAAAATATTCATTTAGTATAAAATTGTAATAAGTTATTCTCTCAATAGAGACCCATCAAATAAATGTTGAAGATAGAATTTTCGAGATTTAATGTACATATTTAGTGAAATGAATAGAAAAAGAAAGAAAGCGATAAAATTATAATGTCTTTTCGGTAACAATATTATGAAGAAATATTAAGCGAAGAGAAAAAACAATATCTTCAAAGAAGTTTTAATCTAAGTTTTTCCACACTCCACTTAGAGAGGCTCACCGCTCACCCTCGCTGGATGTAATGTCTTTAATATAAAAATAATCCCACAAAACGAGGAAAATTTCATGTTTCTTTATTTCTTTCACGGACGTAAACTGGTTTATCGCAAACAATCTCGTTTTTACTTTGGCCAGGTATGACTGCCCTTTAGCTGCTGTAGATACACAACTCACAAGATTGTTTCTTAATGGTGCTCGTGCGTAGACTGGATTCAACATAAATACTATATAAGCTTTTTGTTGTAGATTAACCGTTGTCTGCGACGTCTTCAGCTATTAGTTTAGCTTTTAATCCTCTTTTGTGTTACAGAGTTGCCTATGACTTCAAACATTTCAAGTTTAAAAGTGTTAATACTAT
Organism: Zerene cesonia; assembly: GCF_012273895.1. NCBI lineage: Eukaryota > Metazoa > Arthropoda > Insecta > Lepidoptera > Pieridae > Zerene > Zerene cesonia. Next base: position 4,934,552 of record NC_052120.1, on the reverse strand, counting down.
ATATTTCAAGTTACTTTTATTGTTATTGTGTGGGTGACGATAATTTAGGGACTTATTTATATTTAGGGAATAATTATGAATGGTTTACGAATAAATTCGCTTTAAAATAACGCATTCTGTCGACTCTCGATGTACGATTTTTCTTGTTTTTAGTTAGGAAATACCGGTTACGAAATAGTTTCAAATGACAAATGACATATGCATGTACATGCAAAATATTAGAATTTTTAATAAATTGAGTTCAAACAACATAATTCGTATAATGTATTTTTATTTACTTTGGGGACGAAACTTTAAAAAATCGCGAAGCATTATAAAACAAGCAAAGTTAACTCTAAACTACTGCTTAATGCGATTTATTTGAATGCTTGATGATTCGATGTACATCGAGAAATCACTTATACATTATGTTGAACATTTTAGAGGCACCAGTCGATCACCGTTTACGTAAATCAATTTCAAATTACACGAAGTAGTGATTCTACTTGACCGCGATTTCCTTCAAAGGGAGGATGTTATCTAAAACACATGAGTATACTTGCTTAGAAGAACCCTAATGGTTTTTGTGGATGGACGAGTACACATTGGATACTATAAATTCTTCTTGGCCATGGAATTATAAAAAAAATAGATTAGTTTGATGATTTTACAGGTAAAGTCAAGCGAGCGGAATAAAATTGTATTTAAATTTATCTTTTCTCCTCCTAATGGCTTTTGTAATACTTCCATAATTCACTTTTTTCTTCCTAAGGTGTACTCAAACAAACCAAATAATGTTACATTCTTGTTTTCGATTATAAAAGCAAGAAGGTTATATAATGTTTGTGGTAAAAGTAAGCTTTATAGCTTTTAATGTTCACATTATCATCAGCTAACGACAAAGTTTTTACGGTATTATTCTATTACAATGTATTGACCGATAATAAAATGACGTGTTTGATATTTCAGCTTATACTTTTAATTAAAAGCATTATCTAGTGAACACGGTCAAATAATAAATAAAAAAAAAAGTATTGAAAGAGAAAAACGACTTTGAATAACAAATGTTTTAGCAATGTTATGCAGAAATGGAGCACTGTAAAATGTATGACATATCTCCGGCTACGCTGCGAGCTTAAAAAAATGTGCAATTTAATCACAACAGCTGTTTTAATAGGCCCCAGGAGGTGTTAGACTTACTTTGTATGAAGCGTTTACGTAACATAGTACGCAAATGTCACGCGTAGAGCTACAGCGTCCGGTAATCCTTTTAGTGGGCAACGAACTAGCCAAGTACAGATAGATAACAAGCCATTGCACTCTAGGCTATTTAGAATAGAAAAAGTATTCGATCGATGGACTGCATCTATGCCTTTCATCCAGCCTTTCTGTAAGCAATTTTGTGTTGAATGTTTACGCTTTCCGGCCTTGTTGTTGTCGGGTATGATGTCAGTATTGTCTTATCAGAAAATCTTTTCATATCAAATGGTTAAATTTTTATATAGGAGAATTTAAGTAACTTAACGGAGAAATTTCTAATATAAGGATATTGTTAAAAACATCCTTACATTATCTTTTTTATGTTTAACAAAGGGGGTTTAAAACTTTATCTTACACCTATTTTCTTTTTGTTCCTTCTTCTTCAATTTAATTTCTTCTTTAATTTATACTAACTCCCTATATATTACGCAATATGACCTTATTCTTGATGATTCAAAGTTGACTGTGAATGTAATGCACATATCTAATTCTACGTCGTGAATTATTTATAGTATCGGACAAATTTATCCTTGTGTTTCCATCGTTTTAGTAAAGAAACGGTGAATCTGGAATTATTTTCTATTTTAACACGCTTTTATTAGCTTCACTTGTATGTTTGTATGTATGTAACTCACACCCGTTTTTCTCCCACTTCCCGCGAACCGATTTCATTCAAACTTTGTACACTTATTAAGAACTGGTGCCAATAGAGTAATATAGTAAGTTTATCCCATTATCCTGATCAGGAGCGCCAGGATTTAACAATTTCCTTACGTATCCTCTACGTAAGGGCTAACAGCTTATGACTGTTATAACATTCTGTTACTGTGAGTTCGTTCGTTAGCCGAGCGGGCTAAGGCGCCAGTCTTAGTTGACGTACAACGACAAACTCCGTGGACGTAGGTTCAAATCTCGTCTGTGACGGAAAAAAAAAAAAAATTTTTTTTCTATTTTATGTTTCTTACATAAACCGGATGTTATTTTTTCTAGTAAAATTCCGGGCA